>NC_034599.1:109387308-109418910 GCF_900095145.1 Mus pahari | reverse complement strand
TGTGTGTGTGTGTGTGTGTGTGTGTGTGTGTGTTGTGTGTACCCATGTGCACATGAATAGAATGGTCCTGGAGGCCAGAAGTCAGATTCTCTGGAGCTGGAATTACAGGCAGTTGTGAATCACTAACATGAGTGTTGGGAACCAAACTCCGGTCCTCTGCAAGAGCAGCGCGTGCTCTTAACTACTGAAGCAGCTCTCCAGACTCCTTGCTTCCTTTTTATATTGGAAACCAGGAAGCCTTGACGCTACTTGTAGAGCTTAACTATTATAACTGTCACCTTCCACGTGGGTGGAATGGTTTATTTTCCCTCTTAGTCTGCAGGATTTAAAATTATTTCTAAACCTTTACATATGTCTTCCATGTTAGCTATGTGCTCTGATCACAAGATTATAGAATTCATTTTGATAATGGGCAGAAATTGAGAAGGAGAGTAGGAAAGGAAAAGGGCCAGGTGACAAGGGACAGGATCTTTGCATGCCAACGATTTCCTTCAATCGCACTAAGGGAACTTGAACTTTGCAAATCTCTTGATCTCTCCTTGTGCTGATTTCTTAATCTTGTTATAAAGCTAATCATGTCTCCCTCTACTTACTTTAAAAGATAATGGAGAAAGCATATGGAATAACAGTGCAGTTTTTGGACTCAGTGGAAGCTGGCAAGAAACTGCTTTCCCTAATTGAGCGCACAGGTGTGGCTTCAGCCACTGAGGAAGTCTGTATTGTTCTAGAAGTGGGACAAAGCTTGCTTCTGATTCCTCAAAGCGGCTCCGCCTGCCAAATGCTGCCAGAGATTTGTGAGCAGAGGCGGGACTCGATTGCAGCTCAGTCATGCTTCAAACCTGGGCAAAATGATGGCAATTCTTCAGCCGCTGACAGTAGGGGAGTGAGCCGGCAGTCTCGGGCTGATTGTTAAGCGGAAAGCTCATCACAGCGCCAGCCAGATCTTGGGGGATTTTCTGTGTCAAAGCCAAGGTTGAAGCAAGTGCAAGGATAAAGAAGATTGACTGGTCATGGAGGGATAGCTCCTGGGGCAGGGAGACATTGAGAGGATGTGTGTGACAGTCCTTCCCTGAGACAGAGCAAGGGAATTTTGGGATGAATCATCACTTCTCTGGTGAACCCACACTCTACTCCCAACCCACAGAGGAACAGGGCAAATGTCACAGCTTTGTTGAATTATTTATCTCATCCTAAAAACAATGGGAAGCCACTCGACTGGAAATTATTAATAATCTTTACAGACACATGAGCCATCCCAGAGGCCATGATCGATTTAATCAAAGATTTAAAAATGTGCCTGTTTCCAAAAAAACTGTGTCAAGGCAAAAGTCACTCAAAGCTGTGTGCCGAATGACAAGCGGAGCTTCTCCTGAGGAATCTACTGGTAGGGATGCCTGGCTCTAGAGCTCATCAGGGAAGTGACAGGGTCCTGAGTCCCTGCTTGGTAGAGAACCCTGGAATACAAGCTCGAACCAGGCTGCATACCTAATAAGAGACTGTGGTGGTCTGAATGACAATGGCCCTCATAGCTTCATATATTTAAATGTTTGGTCACCTGGGAATGGAACTGCTTGCTAATGCACCAGCGTCAGGCATGCAGCCATGTTTCTTGCCATGATGATGATGGACTATGCCTCTGAAAGTGTAAGGCCCTAGCTGAATACTTTCTTTCAAAACAGTTACATAAGCCGTAGTATCTCTTCATAGCAATAGACAGAGACCATTGGGGGAAACGCTCTAGAAACCTAGGACCATGCATCATGATATCAAGACAGCAGTAACAGTTGCAACACACCAAAGATACTTTTATTCTTGATTTACATTATTGAAGGTAGAATCCAGGCCCTCACATATGTCAGGCAAGAGTTCCACCACTAGCCTTCTTTGCATTTTGAATCAAGGTGTCTCTGGGCTAACTTCGAATTCTCTTCCTGTACTCCAGGCAGGCCTTGAACTTAGCATCCTTTTGCCTCAGACTCTTGGGTAGCTGTGGTCATGAAACTGCCACCAGGCCTGAATGAAAAGTATTTTGTGTTGGTAGACATTAGGTTAGCATAAGCAACTAGTGATAACGCATTTCTGGTTTCTGGGTTCACACTAATCTGCTGACTGAGCAACGTTGGAGTTAGTATTCTTGAACAGAATGCTTCCTGCATCTGTATAATAGCTTATCCAAGTGACATCCACAAAGTATCACTCTACACTGAGATGTTTTTTAAATGGATTATATGCATCTTGAAGTTAGTCAAGGGGACTTTGATTAATAGGTAATTATCTGGCATTAACTTGGTAATTACAGGGCTTTGTATACCAATGCAGAGTGAGTGCCTGTTTCATTACTGAGTTGAGTTAATTGGATAAATAACAGCCTTAACAAACACAGAAATCCATCTATGGCACCACCTTAATCTCCACTGTAACAAGGATCATCAGGAAATGATAGATTACCAGGATCTCAAAAGACTGAGGACTTCCTCAATACCTGTCCCTTCCCAGAGAAACTGGTGCTCTGACCCAACCTCATCTACCACACAAGTCCATCTTCTTCTCAGGCACAATTCCTTCCCAGGGACACAGGAGTAGGGCTGTGGCCTGTTGAGACACAAATAATATGTGATCTGGTAACATGTCAGATCGTGAGAATGGAGAGCAGAGGGTAAAGATAGACGGGCACAATTTTAACTTTATAGGTAGTGGGCAAAGCATCAAAGATCCTGCAGCGGATTCCTGAGCTACTTTCAGCCATGTATTAGAGTGGCTAGTAACAGGCAAAAGTAAATGGCCAGAAGAATCTAAAAGTAGCAGACTGGAGAAAAATCATTAAATCTAAAATGACTGAACATAGTGAATTGCTCAGTAGAAGACTATAAGAAAGTGGTAAGAGTCTATCATTCAGAACGGCATGCCTGAGTTAATAATAATTAAAAAAAAAAACAATATGGGCAGAAGCTTGTTGTATGTGTTCTAGGAAAAGGGTCCTCGACCTCTTGCCAAGATGACATTAAACATGTATTGGTGTCTCCTTGGTCAGGGTACGCATGTTTCCTATACTGGTCCTAATCAGGTCCCCAGGTTCCCCAGTTGTTTGAGGAGACACCCAAAGAGATACAGACTTTTTGTCCAGGCTAGCTTTTATTTTTCAACTCAACACAGTCATGATTCTCTTGGGAAGAGAGAGTCTCACCTGAGTGATTGCCTGAGTCAGACTGGCCTGTGGCCACACCCATGGGTGACTATCTTGCTTGTTAGGGGAGGGCTTGACTTACTGTCAGTGACACCATTCTCTGGATAGGTAGGTAGTCCTGCACTGAATACAAATGTTAGCTGAGAAACCCTAGAGGACAACTCAGGAAGCAACAGTCCTCCAAGGTCCCTGCCTCCAACGTCCTCCCTTGAGTCCCTGCTCCAACCTCCCCCAATCATGGTATGAAAGCATAACAGCAAGGTGGAAGTATAGGTCAAGTAAATGATTTTCTCCCTAAGTTGCTTTTGAGTATGGTGTTTATCACAGCAACAGAGAAGTGAACTACAACACTGTTGTAGACTTTCCAAAGTTAAATTTTCAAAATGTTTTTTTTTTTTTTACAGCCAACTCATTATAGTTGCTGAACATATGCCACAGTTGTGTTCCAGCTTATTGATGAGGGAGCCAACTGCGTGATGAAACCAGTTTAGAGCTATCAATGAACAGAACCAAAAAGCCAGCAAAGATGCAGTGAGAAACGTATTATATCCATTCATAAGACGGATGGACCTCTGTGCATGCCTTCAGAGAAGGAAATAAGAGTTCAATGAAAAAAAAAATATGCTCAAGTGATATCTGTTAAGTTAAACCCAAGGAACCACCAAGGTCCAGATCTCAATGAAACAGTCTCTGCTTTCATTTTCTACAATAGAATAAATCTGTTGAGGCGTAATCGTTCACGCCTTTAATCCAGGCACTCAGGAGACCGAGGCAGGTGGATTGCTGGGAGGGTTCCCCAGCACTCGGAAGGCTGAGACAGGTGGATGAGGCAGGTAGTAGGACTCTGTCTCAAAGGGGGAAGGAACAGATACATTGCAAAAAATGCTCTCTTCTACGAATCTATGAGAGAGAAATACTCTGCACCCCACTTCTAAAACTAATGTCCTAATAAAATGATAAGTTTTGCAAGTTTTCTTCTCTGCTGATCCTCATCAGTAGTAACTGTGTGGGCTGGAGACATAGGAAGCCCCGGGTTTGATCCCCAACTCGAAATAAATTGAGTGTTGAGGTGCACACCAGTGATCCCAGCCCTCAGAAGAGGGGAGGAGAAGAAAGATAGGAAGTTCAAGGTCATCCTCAGCTACAGAGGGAGTTAGAGTCTTGCCTGGGCCAGAAACAATCTCAAAAACACAAGTAAAGGTGTAGTAGTAACCCACATTCCTCCAGAGAATGGAGCAACCCTGATCCATGTTGGCTTAGAGCACAAGATGCTTTTTAACTTCCAAACCTAAGTTCATTCTTTTTCTTCTCTTTCCTTTCCTTTCCTTTCCTTTCCTTTCCTTTCCTTTCCTTTCCTTTCCTTTCCTTTCCTTTCCTTTCCTTTCCTTTCCTTTCCTCTTTCCTTTCCTTTTTCTTTTCTTTTTCTTTCCTTTTTCTTTCCTTTTTCTTTCCTTTTCCTTTTCCTTTTTCTTTCCTTTTTCTTTCCTTTTTCTTTCCTTTTCCTTTTCCTTTTCCTTTTCCTTTCCTTTTCCTTTCCTTTTCTTTCCTTTTCTTTTCTTTTTTCTTTGTCCCGAGACATACACCTTGCCAGTCTGCCAGTCAGTTTTCTGGGATTCATGTCTTCATGACATGATCTATGTCCTTTCTGAATAGTTCCTGTGTTAGGACAGTGCCTCCTGGCCAGTCCAGGCTGGAAGGAAGTGACTTGGGAGAGGGTGGAGGTCTGATTTTCCAGTGTCTTTTCCCTCTGCAGAGTTCATAAATGCACTGAAAGCTTCTTGCTTGTCTTGTTTTCAGCTCTTAATTCTGATCCATGAGTCTAGACGTTTGGCAATGATTTCATTAATAAATTTCTTAAATAAATTATGCATTTAAACTGAAGTTTATTGTCAAATACAAGCAGTCAGCTTTAGACTGAAAATTATTCAATTCAAAAGAAGAAAAGAACATGATTAGTAGAATATGCACTATACAGCAGTGTTTTGTTGCAAATTCTGTGTTCCAGTCTTACTAAAATATCTTTGTTTCCACTTTTTAGTAGTTATTTTCTGAATATTTTCCCCTAGAGATACTTTCGTTGATTTCAAGGTTATATTTCTGTTTTACTGCTTATTTGATTGCTTATCTATCTATCTATCTATCTATCTATCTATCTATCTATCTATCGTGTGTGTGTGTGTGTGAGTGAATGTGTGTGTGTGTGTGTGTGTGTGTGTGTGAGAGAGAGAGAGAGAGAGAGAGAGAGAGAGAGAGAGAGAGAGAGAGAGAGAGCAGGCATGGTGGTACAGCCTTTAATCTCAGTACTCCTGAAGACAGAGGCAAGTGAATCTCTGGAGATGTAGACTAGTGTGATCTACAACAAAAGTTCCAGGCCATCCAAAGTTATACAGCGAGACCCTGACTATAAATAAATAGATAGTATCATCCATCTATCTATCTATCTGTCTATCTATCTATCTATCTATCTATCTATGAGTGGGTGGTGATAAAGGAAGGGGGCAGTGTCTTTATTAGTTGTCTATGCTCAATGATCTTTTCAAGAACTCTAGAGATGTGATGGCACACGCCTACAGTCTTTGAATACAGGAATGTGAGGCAGGAAAACATTGATTTCAAGGCTAGCCTGGGCTACATATCAAAACTGCCCCAAAACCAAGAAAAAAAAGAAGAAATGGGCAATCCTAGGCTTACCTCTAAGTATTCTGATTGTTTTCTTTATTTATTTTGATCCTGGCCTATTATATGTGATAATCTTCCTGCCTCCTCCTCCGAGCGCTAAGGTCGAAGGCCCAAGCCTCTACTGACCCATACCCAGTTGTTCTGATGTCTAGAAACGATCCCCCCCACGCCCACACCCTTGAGGACCAAGCTGTCCTTACATTCCAGTCCTCACAGCTTACTCCAGACCTTACATTTTAGGCAAGAGGACTGGCTCCCTGACTGTTGGTAGTGTAGTTTAGGGTTTTTATTTTTATTTATTTTTTGGTGTTTTGTTTGTTTTGTTTTGTTTGTTTTTCTCCTCACCACAGCAGGAGGCTAGTTCACTCAAGGCCAATCCTCATTAACTAAGATGAACCTATAAAATTAACCTGAGGTTGTAGAACAAGCACATTTGTTTAAAAGTTGAGTTCTCACTGCAAGGGGAGCCATTAGTTCACTGCTCTTCCCTCCCTCAGTCTCACACCACCTTGGCTGCCAGAAAGGGGCTTTGTAACTCCCTTCTGTCATCTGAGCAAGAGATACTGGCTCTGGGATTCGAGGGCCTAATGGCTGTGCTATGTCAACTCAACACAAGCTAAAGTCATTTGAGAGGAGAGAATCTCAAATAAGAAAATACCTCCCTTTTACAAGTAAGAAAGAAAGAAAGAAAGAAAGAAAGAAAGAAAGAAAGAAAGAAAGAAAGAAAGAAAGAAAGAAAATAAGTAACCAGTGTGTTACATTAAAAAGAAAATACCTCCATAAGATCAGGCTACAGGCAACCCTATAAGGCATTTTCTTAGTGATTGATAGGTGAGGGCCCAGCCCATTGTAGGTAGTGACATCCCTGGTCTTGGGTTCTACAGGGTAGCATGCTGAGCAAGCCATGAGGAGCAAGTCAGTAAGCAGCATCCCTCCACAGCCTCAGCATCTGCTCCTGCCTCCGGGCTCTTCCCCTGCTTGCTGAGCTCTTGTCCTGACTTCCTCTGATGATCAACAGTGCTGTGGAAGCTCAATACAGGTAAGCCTTTTCCTCCCCAGTGTGCTTTTGGTTGTGGTGTTTCATCACAACAATAACAAACCTAATCGAGACAGAAATTGGTGCCAGGATAGTGGCGTGACAGATTTTACCATGCTGATTTGCAGAGGACTGTGAAGGACTTTGGAAACTTGGACTAGAAAAGTCTTTGGGTATTGAGAGCTCGGTGGGCTGTTCTGTAGGAGCTTGGATGATCAGCGGGCTGAGAGCTGGGCACACTTGGCTTGTAAAGCTTCAGAGGAAAGCAAAGATTCTACCAGGGCTTTTGGGTTAGGAGTCAATGGTTCCTGATCAGCTGGGGCTGGAGAATTGACTGTGATTAACAAGAGACTAGAATTGTGGTGACTTGAAAATACTTGGCCCAGGGAGTGGCATATTAGGAGGTGTGACCTTGTTGGAGGAATTGTATCACTTTGGAGGTGGGTTTTGAGGCCCTCTTCCTAGTTGCCTGTCAGAATTCTCCTGTCTTCCTTTGGATCAAGATGTAGAACTTTTGGTTCCTCTAGCCCTACATCTGCCTTGATGATAATGGACTGAACCTCTGAACCTGTAAGCCAGCCCCAATTAAATGTTGTCCCTTATAAGAGTTGCCTTGGTCATGGTGTCTGTCCACAGCAGTAAAACCCTAAGACAGGAGTCACTAAAGCAAAATTTTCCTTTGCTTTACTGGGACAAAAGATGCTGGTCAGCTGTAACTGAGAAATGAGTGATGATTAAGAAGAGACCAGAATCATTGAGAAGAAATCCTCTGGGAAGTATTCCCTCCAATTCCTGGTTCCAGAGGTAGTTAACATGGTACCTTAGGCTAGATGTCAATCTTAGCTATGTAAGAGTCTCCCATGTGGTGCTGGTTTTGAAGGCATGAGGGGGTTGTGAAAAGCAGCTGAGGCTTGACACTATGAAAGGCCAAGATAGACCACCAAAGATGGTCTAGCCTCAGTAGCAGTTGAAGGCCAGAATTGAAGAGGTCCTGGAGAGAAGTCGAGGCTTTGTACAGTGAAGAGAACCGAGGAGGGGCTGTTGGTGAAAGTGATGCCCCTGTTGCAGCATTTTAGGAGACACTCACCAGGAATAGCAGAGGCAGTGAAGTATAGCCAGCGGGAGCTCAGAAGACAAGCTGTGTGTGCTGCAGAGGGCAGAACTGGAGAAGTGACCTCGGCCCTTTGGAGGAGTCCAGAAGACCTTGCTCAAACCTTTGGACATGTTGTTATTTGCACTTTTGGGTTTGCTTTGTTTTGATTGTGACTGTCCTGGTCCTTCCATCTTGAAGAAAGAAATTAAAACAATTAGCTTAATTTTGATTTTACAGGAGCCCACAGCTGAGAGACTGAATTTTTAGAGATTTTAGGTTTTAAAAGAGACTGAATTAAAAAAAAAAAAAAAGGATTGAATTTTAAACTTTTAAACTGTTTGAATTTTTTCAGAATGTGGGACCTTAAAGCTTGTAAAATGGTTTATATTGTAGTGTTGATGTTAACATGTGATCTTGGAGATGAATAAGAAAGGAAAGGTTGTGACCTAGTAGTGACATGGTTACGTGCCAGGCCGACAAGGGATCTATTGTACTGAATAATTGTTTTGTTCGTTTTTGGTTTTTATTTGTTTTATTCACTTTGCACCCTGATCAGTCCCACCCTCACCATTCCTTCCCCCTCCTCCTTCTCTTAGAGAAAGGGAAGACCCCTTGGGTACCAGCCTGGAACATCAAACATCAGCAGGACTAAGTATATCCTCTCCTATTGAGGCCTGACCAGTCAGTTTAGTTAGGGGACAGGAATGCAGTGGCAAGCAACAGAGTCAGAGACACTCTGCTACAAAATGTGTAGGAGGCCTAGGTCTGGCCCATGTATGCTCTGTGGCTGGTGGCTTAGCCTCTGTGAGCTCCCATGGGCCCAGGCTGGTTGACTCTGTAGATCTTCTTGTGGTGTCCTTGAACCCTCCTGCTCCCCCCATCCTTCGCACTACTTTTCCACAAGTCTCCATGAGCTCCACCTACTGTTTGGCTATGCGTCTCTGCATCTGTTTCCATCAGCTGTTGGATAAAGCCTCTCAGAAGACAGCTATGCTACGCTCCTGTCTGCAAGCATAATAGAGCGTCATTAATAGTGTCAGGCTGTAGCCTTCATCCATGGTGTGGGTCTCAAGTTAGGCCAGTCATAGATTGGCTATTCCCTCGATCTCTGCTCCCTCTTTATCCCTGCACATCTTGTAGGCAGGACAAATTTTGGATCGAAGGTTTTGTGGGTAGGTTGCATAGTTTTATGCCAACTTCATCAAGTCAACAGAGATTGGCCTGGGTATGGCACCACAGGCTTGTAATCTCAGCACTCCAACACAGGAAAGAGAATTGGGAGTTCAAAGCCATGCTTAGTCACACCTTAGACTTGAGGTCAACCTGTCCATAAATAACAAAAGAGGCTGAGGAGACAGTTTAGTCAATAAAGCACTTGGCTTGCACACTCATGGATCTGAGTTTGATCTTCAAACCTGTGTTTAAAAGCCCAGTTTAGGAAAGATGTTTGGTGGTCAAGAACGCTTACTTCTCCTTTCCCATGTAGTAGACTGTGCCACTTTGTCTGATTGATGGTGTCCTTTGCTGTTCAGAATCCTTTCAGTTTCATAGGATCCCATCTATTACTTGTTGATCTTAGTGCCTGTGCTATCTCTGTTCTGGTCAGAAGACCTTTTCAGGTGTCAGTGAGTTCCAAGTTTATTGATTGCTCCCTCTTCTGTCAGGCTTGGTGCATCTGGTTTTATGTTGAGGCCTTTGATACATTTAGAGTTGAATTTTGTACAGGGTGATAAGTACAGATCTATTTGAATTCTTCTACATGCAGTTGTCCAATTTGACCAGAGCCATTTGTTGAAGATGCTGTCTTTTTCCCAGCATGCATTTCTGGCTTTTCTATAAAAACTCAGGTGCCCAGATGCTGTCATTTCATTTTGGAACCTGAGCAGAGTAACAGCAAACACTTTTATACTTCACATTACACACACATACACACACACACATACACACACACACACACACACACACCCTCACCCTTATTCTCTTACTTGTTTCCTCTTCTCCCCACTCTCGATCACACCATTACAGTTAATAGAATACCAGAAGTCCTTTTGAGAAAAGATGGTCTTAAGTGTCAAGATACAATCTTAGCAAAGGCCAGAAGAGTCTGGAAGGAACTTGCCTTTATCCACATTTACCAAGATTGAAAAATTGTCTTAAGGCTCCCTGAGAGCGGGCTCTCCTGAGAGAGCTTTCTGTGCTGTCAATTTCCTGTCCTGTAAGAGTGCATCCAAGTAGCCCTTTACTGGGAGGCTACACATTAGCTTCGGTCCCTTCAGGACTGAGAAAGGGCAGCAATCCAGGTCTCTCTTTCAGAAGATTAAAACTAGTTCGGGTCATATAGAGGTGATGGTTCAACTTGACATTGAATTGGCTTTTCCACAATGCATTGAGAGGACAAATGCTGGCTAGGGTGCGTCTTCTGCTGGTTTCTCAGTCACAGCAAGAGGCAGAGTAAGTTTTATTCCTCTGCCAATCTAGTAGTCCCTGGCATCTCTTCTGGCTCTCCACAAGAAAAATCCAGCATCTTGAATATTTTCAAGTGGATTCATCAGAATTCTTAGACATCATTTTAGATCTTGTAAGACTGAGAGATTTAGTTTCTTCATGATCAAGCTGGCTTTGAGAGATACAGATTCAATACATGTAAATCAATAACTGTGACCCATCACATATACTCAGAAATTACACCATTTCTTCATGATAATAATCCTGAAGAAGTTGTAATTGGAGGGAACATACTTCAATAAAATAAAGGAGAATATATTTATAGGTTTTTTTATTTAAAAAACTTTGTTTAAATTGATATTTTGCATATATGTATCTCGGGACATGTTTGTGTGTAGATACATTCATATGTGTGCACGTGTACATATAGAAGCTAGAAATCAAGGATGCCATTCCTTTTGAACTATCCATCTCATTTCATGAGACAGGGTCTTAGTGATGTGGAACTTGCCATGTAAGCTCAGTTGCCTGGCCAGCAGGTCCCAGAGATCTATCTGTCTTTTCCTCATCAGGGTTAGCTTTGTAAATGCACATTACCGAAGCCTGCTTTTTAAAAAGATTTTATTTTTATTATTTTAACTATGTGGGTGCTTGTGTTCCTATGTGGAAGTATGTGCACAGTAGAAATGTGTGCACAGTGTGCAGTGACTACGGAGGCTGGAAGAGGACATTTGATCCTTTGGAGCTGTAGTTATAGGTGCTTGTGGGACAGCTGGTGTAGATGCTGGGAATGAGTATCCTCTGGAGTGCAGCAAACACTTCTTCTTCTTCTTCTTCTTCTTCTTCTTCTTCTTCTTCTTCTTCTTCTTCTTCTTCTTCTTCTTCTTCTTCTTCTTCTTCTTCTTCCTCTTCCTCTTNTTCTTCTTCTTCTTCTTCTTCTTCTTCTTCTTCTTCTTCTTCTTCTTCTTCTTCTTCTTCTTCTTCCTCTTCCTCTTCCTCTTCTTCTTCTTCTTCTTTTTTTTTTTTTTTTTTGGTTTTTCCAGTTAGAGTTTCTCTGTGTAGCCTTGGCTGTCCTGGAACTCACTTTGTAGCCTTGAACTCAGAAATCCGCCTGTCTCTGCCTCCCAAGTGCTGGAATTAAAGGTGTGTGCTACCATGCCCGGCTGTAGCAAGCACTTCTAACCAGTGAGCCATCTTCCCATCTGTGTCCAGCTTTCTTCTGCATGGATTCTGGCAATCAGACTCAAGTCTTCATATTTGCACAGCAAATGCTTTACCTACTAAGCCATCTCCTTAGCCCTGGTATCATTGTTTTTAAAGATGTATTTTTATTTGTGGGTATGTTTATATACCTGCATAAGTCGGTGTGTACCACACCCACTCAGGAGCCAGGGAGCCCAGAAAAGGATTTCACAGTCTGTAGCACTAGAGTTACAGGAAGTTGGGAGTGCCATGTGGGTGCTGGAACCGAACTCATGTCCTTTGCCAGAGCAGCATGTTTATTCACAAACATGTTTTATATTAGGTATTATATATATATATATATATATATATATATATATATATATATATCACATAATAATTTAGATTTAAAACAAATGCCCCTTGCCATCAATCACAGATAAGAAAGGGACCAGAGAACTGTGGCCGCCAACACTCCCAGTAACTGCTGCTGGCCCTTCAAGGACCTGTCCTGCATAAAGTCCTTGGTGCTCACCTAGAAAACAGTCAGTGGGGTTTCTGCTTGCATTGTCTTTGCCCACCTTATTTGCAATGCAAATACTGATATGCTAATAGGTCCTGTATGAAATCATTAGAAATGTGAATTGCTTGCTGTCTCTGGTTCCAGCAATAACCAAACTGTGTCTGGAGACAAAACAAGCAGCTAAAGACTGGCTTCTTGCACCCTATGTCATTTGGTTGTACCCATCATTTATTTTTTGAAGGTACCTGCAGCTCCTGCGGTTCACACAGGCTCTGGTTCGCTCTTGGAATTTCCTTTTCCTTTTTTGCCTTTTCTGAACTCTGCAAACTCTTAAGAATAACTGTGGAAAGCAGAGTCGACCCCGCCACTACCCTGTACACCTAAGCCCTTTGTGCTTCCTTCCGGGGAGAGAAGGTGAATTCAGAGAGGGATCTTATCTGCCGCTAATCATTTCCTCAGCCTTTTCTGGCATTTGACCAGCTCCCTGCACTCAGGAAGCTGGAAGCTGATGTGCTGAGATTAGAGACACAGGGGTCGTTTGTAGTCTTCTAAGGTTGCCCCGATTCCTCCTCAGGATCTCCTTCCGTTTAGAATTTCTCATTAATGACCATCTAGGGGGAGGATAACGAGTGCTTTTTCTGCCAGGCTAAACACTCTGCTCTACCCCTCAGAACTCTAGAACATATGCACACACAAATGGAAGTGGGCGCCCCGCCCACCCTGCTGCTTTAGGGCGCTCTGCATCCTCTTTCCCCTAGCTCTCCTCATTTTCACCTCCTCATAACAGTCCTGTTTGCTGTAACCAAACCTTTGCACACCTCTGCTTGATGTAATTTGCTCTGTCCTTTCGGGCCAGAGGCTGGCAACTGTTTTCTAACCACCCAAATGGTAGAGCTTTTGTATTTGCCTGTCATGCATCTTCAGTCACAACTAAAATCTAACATTGTCCAATGCAAGCAAACATGGGTGGGTGATATGTAAATAGTGGACAAAGCTGTGCCCATGTAGAACTCCATCTATAAAAAATGAGCAGGATACATTTGGAGAACTGTTCCCCGGAGGTGCGTGTGTTTGAACTCTTGGTCCTGAGTAGCTGGCACTATTTAGGATGGTTCTGGAACCTTTAGGAGGTGGAGCCTTACTGGAGGAAGTACGTCACTGAGGGTGGGTCATGAAGCTTTATAGCCAGACGCCACTTCCTGCGTGTGGATGTGATGTGACTAACCAGGGTCCTAATCCTGTCTTCTTGTCTTCCTTGCCTATGGTTATGTCTGTACCTCCCTGGCAGACTGTCCCCTCTGGAACTTTAAGGCAGAATAAATCTCCTTCCCTGAAGCTGCTTTTGTTAGAGTGTTTTATCAAAGCAATAAGTAACCAACCAAGGCCCTGCTCTACAGAGTACATCTGTACGAATAATCACAGGTGTTAGACCTATAACATACTGATGAGGAGAAACAGAGCTTAAAGACACAATTCAGCCTGTAGCAAATCATGATAATTTTCACATACCCTAAAAAATATCAAAATATTAAAAAGTAAATTTTAGAGAACACTACATTGATTCACAAATAATTTCAGATGTCTATTATTACATCCATCTCTGTAACTATCGGATGCATCACAAGCTAATTTCAGGTGCGTATTATTAAATCCATCTCTGTAACTATCAACTGCATCAGTAGCTTCACGGAGAAAGGCTTGAATGGGTTTTCATCCAAACTTTGAAAATGGGCATTGATGACTTGTGTTTATAGTTGCAATACTTGAGAGACTGAAGCAAATTAAAGTGCCAAAGGAGGTGTTGGCTATATGTGAGTCACAGGCCAGCCAGAGCTGCTATTAAAACCCACTCAGTCATAGGGAAGACTCAGGATTAAATGGGGATGAGGAGAGGAGAGAAGGTAGAGGAAGAAATGCAGTCAGGGACAACTAACACTAAGAGCCATTTGAGAGATCAGATAGAAAACTACTACTATAGAAACTTCTTAAAATATACATAGAAGAAAGAAATGTAAATGATGCCACCAAATGATGGAGGGGAAGGACAATGCCCTTACTAGACATCGTTTGCCACCAAGTGAACTATCCAGTGCCAGGGATGGTTAGACCTAATTGAATTGTTGTTCAAAGGGGTCCATGGAAACCTGGAAACAACTCAGGATAGTAAGGCCATTTTGGTGAAGACCATACTTACATATCTCAT
The DNA here is from genome assembly GCF_900095145.1 of Mus pahari. Lineage (NCBI taxonomy): Eukaryota > Metazoa > Chordata > Mammalia > Rodentia > Muridae > Mus > Mus pahari. The sequence goes on along the minus strand of NC_034599.1, from coordinate 109,404,565 downwards.
TGAATGCAAAGAAATTGAGTCAGGGAGCCGGGCATGGTGGTGCACGCCTTTAATCCCAGCACTGGGGAGGCAGGGGTAGGCGGATTTCTGAGTTCAGGGCCAGCCTGGTCTACAAAGTGAGTTCCAGGACAGCCAAGGCTACACAGAGAAACCCTGACTCAAGAAAAAAGAAAGAAAGAAAGAAAGAAAGAAAGAAAGAAAGAAAGAAAGAAAGAAAGAAAGAAAGAAAGAAATTGAGTCGGTGTGTACCTAGTAACTCCACCCCTACGGACAAGTATTTATGGTTCTCAAAGGTACTCTGCAAGCTACCAGAGGAGAGAGGCTACCGTCAACCCAACTGCAAACACTGTGAGTTACAGTGGTGACCTGCCTGCATGATATGCTGGTACAGTGCACAGACATTGTGGGAATGACCAATAACTCTAGAATTGGACTCAAGACACACTCCAGGAGATGAAACCCACACCTGAGACTGCTCATGTGGCCAAAAATCCTGAGACTAGATAGCCCAGGGATCTACCAGAAAACCAGATACCATTTTTCTGCTAAATGACCATAGCAATAAAATAACTCCTTATGGCATTCTGCTATACTCATAGATCAGCATGTCAGCTATCATCAGACACTTCCTCTCACAGAGATTGGGAAATAACACAGAGACAACTGGACAATGTGCAAAGAGTGAGAGATGGTGGGACGCTTAATCTTAAATGGAATGTCTTCATCAAACACCTCACCTCAGGACTCGGGGAAACTATACAGATGAGGAAGCAGAAGAATTGTCAGGACCAGAGGGAATGGATGACATCAAGGTAACAGTGTCCTGAAGACACAACAGGACTGGCATGCGTCTGAGCTCAAGAAACTGTAACAGCATAGGTTCAAGCTGGACAGGGCCCCAGTACCAAGAGGAAGACATGCACATGAGCTTCCACCCCAAACTAAGAAGCTGTCTCCAGTTGACAACTTGCAAAGGCAAAATTAGTTTTCTCCAATGGAGTCTCACTAGGTACACTAGTCATACTTAGGGGAAGACCCCCATGCTCATCAGTAGACAGCCACTGAGAAAAGAGCTCAATGGTACTTTTTTGTAGATTATTTCTTATTCATATTGCTGTGTGAACTTGAATTCTAACCACTAGGACCTATGTAAAAATGGACGCAGCATCACAGGCCTGCAGGCTCAGCTTTTGGAAATTGAAGACAGAGGTAGCAGGATCCCAGGAAGTTTGTAGAGGACAGGCTGCAGTTCCAAGCCAGTGGGAGATGACATTTCAGAAAGCATGGAGGGAGGGGACCTGAGAACTGACATGGTGGTTGTCCTCTCAGTTTCACATGTGCACTGTGCATCCACTCATGCCCAGAGGTGCACATGGATGTGCACCCAAACAGGTACACATACATACATACATATATACACACACAAACACATATGCAAGCATATATACACACATATGCACACACACACACCACCACCACCAACCACCAAAAAAGAAAGAGAATGGAATCATGTATAATTTATATTTAATTAAATAGTTTAAATGCTGAGTAATGTGATACTTTATCTTAATTTGATTCTAAATTTTTGACAGAGGTACTGGTTTTCTGAATATTAAGTAATCAACTATACAATACATTCTAAACATCCCTGCCTGAAGACTGTGCCAATTCCTATGAACACCACCCTTGAAAGGCTATAAGCTAGATAAAGAAAATGAATCAAAATCTCTGTGTGCATGTAATTATCTTAAATGAATGGATGGGAAATTATGAACTGTGGGGGGGGTTACTGACATGTCATTCATGCTTATTAACTTAGAAAAAACTTATTCTTTTTCAAATCCTAACACTGCGTGCATTTAGTTAATGAGAGAAGGGAGAGAGAGTTAGTTTTCTCCTTCCACCATGTTGATTCTGGGATTGACCAGCAATAGTCAACCATGGACAAAAGTGACTTTACCTGCTGAGCCGTCTCATTGGGCCTGCGTTGATTCGGGAGTAAAGTGTATAACTCCATCTGCTGACCAGTAAAGTCATCATATATGTTCAATAAAATTGGTTTAATTTAAATATAGATATTGCTTAATCAGAGTCTCAAGTATATCGTTTGAAAAGTTATAGGAAGCCTGGCCTATTTGATATTCTGTGGAGAAGAACTCTGAATAAGTGACTCTATCTTAGTTCTGGGTATTACTCTAACGAGGTGGGGCTTTACAATGTTAAGCTCTATATACATTCTTAAAGCGAGGTGATTCTATTATACCAAATGATGCAGAAGCATGCTCAAATGATATACAGCATTCTGCAAACCTAGAATCAATATTTCTCAAGCCTCACACATATTATTGTTGTAAAAATCTAGCAGGCTGTATAAAAATACTGTGAAACAATTAAAACTTTGGGTTGATTGTATACCTTTACACAGATTTCTATTATGGATTTTTTTTTTCTGTAGCTCACAATAAAATTAGTCTTCAATATATCTTCCAGATCATTCTTCATGAAAGTTAGTTTGGTGGTGCCTGTGTGTCTATGTGGGGCACAGAAATCCACTTATGTTTTAATCTAGAATCCAATCTCACATTGCTTTTTATCAGTTTTTCTATACATTCAGTGCTCGCCCATGGTCTGGATGTGTCTTCCTTTCCAAGTTCTGGGGAACATTTCCTAGTTATTGTGAAATAACCAAATTCTCTCACGCCATGGACAACCCGTCAAAGCCTATGGCCGCTGTTCTTGCCTGTTTACCCAGCTCTGACCTTTATTCTAGAATGACAACTTGACGGGACATTAGTATTCATGAGTCACCACACGATTTTCTTTTAGAATCCAGGCGCTTTGGCTTTTGCCTTCTAGCTTTGAGTTCTGATGAGGAAAAGTTCGCAGCTCGACCAGGCCCCTCCACCCACTCTGCTGTCTGAGCACCTGAAGAATTCCCGTTTTACCAATAGATGTTGAAAGCTTAGCCAGGATATGCCCGGATGTCAGTCACTCTGAATCTACTTTTTTCTCTTAAGATAAATTGTTTTACTTTCTGGCTCACAGATCACGCTTTCCCGTTTGAAGGCATGCTTTTTTTTAATGCCTCTCTGTATCACTTTTGATTTTTAACCTTCACAGAATCATCCAGGAACAGAACGTTCCTGATGCTGGGAAAAAATTTATTTTGCCTTCTGTCTTATATAATACATTCTTCCTACATTGGTCTGGTCTAGCAGTTTTCAACCTGTGACTTGTGACCCCTTTGGGGGTCACATCAGATATCCTGCATATCAGATATTTACATTATGATTTATACCAGTAGCAAAATTGCAGGTATGGGGGCTGGTGAGATGGCTCAGTAGGTAAGAGCACCCGACTGCTCTTCCGAAGGTCCAGAGTTCAAATCCCAGCAACCACATGGTGGCTCACAACCATCCATTACAAGATCTGACACCCTCTTCTGGAGTGTCTGAAGTCAGCTACAGTGTACTTAAATATAATAAATAAATAAATCTTTAAAAAAAATTGCAGGTATGAAGTAGCAATGAAATCATTTTGTGGTTGGGGGGTCAGCACAGCATGAGGAACTGTATCTGGGGGGGGGGTCACAGCATTAGGAAGGTTGAGAACCACTGCTCTAATCATTATGCTGTTTTCCTGGGTAATTATCACAAGATTTTCTCACCCTGGTAGTACATTTGCCAGTTAGGTTTAATGTGAATCTTGCTGTCTGACTAATTGACTGTGTCTATAATGAAATATCCTTCTTTGCAGCCTGTCATCTCAGTTTTTTAATCTCCCCATTTAGAATCTAAATGTCTGTTGAAGCCATGTTCTCGGTTCGCTGACACAGCCAAGCTCCTGCCTTTGGTTTGGTTTGTCTTCTGAAAGCGATTCTTTTCCTTTCTGTTCCTTTCAAAACACTCAGCATGCCAGGTGGCAGCACACCAGAACCACACTCTCACGAGTTCTTATTCTTGGGACTCATGTCTTGCTCTCCATGACATGAGTAGGCATGTCTACACCTGCCCACTCATTTGCATACTCAATAATGTCCTTTATTATAAACCAGTGATCAGATAAAGAGTATTCCCTTGAGATGTCTGAGGTACCAGACAATGATCAAGCATGCGGAGAGTCCCCAGGTTGTAGCCAGGTGAGACAGGAGGATGAACACTCAGGAGAGCCACTGTTTGCAGTGAATGTCTGGAATGCTGGGAGGAGCAATGGGTGGGACTGAACTCTCCATCTATGGGATCCTGGATGCTGCTTTCAGTAACTGACTGTAGATGTAGCATTGAGATCAAACTGTACAAGAAAAGTTGAAGTATTGGTTGTTGAGAGAAAAATCACATAATTTTGGTGTCAGAAATACTGTAAAGAAATGGTTTCCATCAAGCTAAGTGCTCAGTACTCCTAATTCCTGCACTTGGGAACCTGAGGTCAGAGAATTATATGCTCCGGGTTAGAGTAGACAGCCTAGAGTTATGTAATGGGAGCCTGTATCAGAAAAGCATTTGGGGGAATGGTGAGATGGCTCAGAGGATTTAAACACTAAGCTGTGCAGTCTGAAGACCTGAGTTCAACCCTGAAGGCCATGTAAAGATGCGGTGACTGATCTTGTGACACACAGCAGTGTGTGTGCCCCTCCATGCCTATAACACTAAGAAAGCATTTTTTTTGTCAACATCTTTGAAATGTTATTTTTGCATGTGCATGTGTGTGGTGTATGTGCATGTGTATGGATATTCAGGTGTGTGTGTGTGTGTGTGTGTGTGTGTGTGCGCGCGCGCGCGTGCGCACATGTGCAGGTAGAGGCAAGGGGTATGTGTGTGTGTGTATATGTGTATGGTTGTTCAGGGATGTGTGTGTATGTGTGTGTGTGTACATGTGCAGGTAGAGGCAAGGGGTATGTGTGTGTGTATGTGTATGGTTGTTCAGGGGTGGGTGTGTGTGTGTGCACGCACACGCGCACGCTGCGTGCATGTAGGTGGAGACACACCTGGAAGTTGACATCTACTGTTGTCCTCTACTGTTTTTTATTTAATTTAGTGAGACAGGTTGAAGCAAGAGCTCTGGGATCAGCCAGGGTAAATAGCTGGCTTGCCCCTGCAAACCAGGGATCACAGGAAGAGCTCCATGTCTGCTCGGAATTTGCATGGGTGCTGCTCATCACTCTTGCACAAAGCTTCTCCACTGAATCTCTTTCCCAGCCCATGCAAATGTCCTGCTGTTGATATGGACACCGGGCTGCATCTCCCCTTGGCTTAGCTTTTGCTTCCCCATCACCACTTTTGTTTCTTACAGGGCATTTCCATTCTGTATTTATTCCATTCAATACATCTTTATGGGGTAAGTCTCCCCCACTGACCTGAATCTGGCATACTCACTTTAAACCCTCCCTGCTCACGTTCTAATTCCTTCAGTGCCTCCAGGACCCCCCCCCTCTGCCCTCTACATCACACAGAAACCATGTGTCTGTTGCTAGCTGTTGGCATAATATTGGGTTCAGGATTTGGGGAACCTAACCTGATCCTATAGCTTGCTGTAATGAGCATATGGACAATGACCACTAGAATCATCTAAGACTCCCTCCCCCTGATTTGCACATAGAAAGCAGATATGTAACTGTATCTTCTTTGTATGTGCTTCTTGAAATCTAACAGTTGAAGAGACTGAATTTTTAACATCTGTTAGAATCTAATCTATAAATGTTTTCTAAATGCTCTTCTGGGAAAAAAAAAATCTTACCTAGCGATGGTTATGCTTGCCTCCTGATGGTGCAGCTTCTACGTGGAGGTGTGGAGGGGACATTACAGAGACCACCCACAGCCCCGAGCGAGCAATGCATTCTTAGTCTCATGAAGCCGAGGAAGAAGCAGGGTGTGTAAAATGAGCAGAGTTTCGCTGCACTTCTGTTGCCTAACACCTTTCCTTCTTTCATTGTGGAATGAATTATACTGGTCCAGAGACTGCCAAATTTGAACCTCTAAAAAAACAAAATAAGCATATTCAGTTACTCATAGAGTCAAAAGTCACTTGATTTCTGCCCTAATGAATTTTAAGAGCTCGATGAAAATATCCAAAGAAATATCTCTAAATGTTCAGCCTTATTGCAAGGGCGTGAAAAAAAAAAAAAAAAGACACAAGGGAATGTCCAGGGGACACATCACAACTGCCTGTACTTCAGCCACATGATATGAAGCTCCCTTCTGGCCTCTATGGACAACTGTATACAGGTGGTGCACACACACACACACACACACACACACACACACACACACACACACATTCTCTCTCTCATAAAATGCAAAAAGCATAGTAGTATCCAATGGGTCATTTGAAACCAACCATTTCTAAGGTGATGAAGACACAGAGGCCAGAATCCTGTCTCTTTCTCTCCATCATCAGGATGGTCCTGTATGGTCCATCTGCCCCTCAAGCCTCTCTTCTTGCTTCTGCTCTTCCTGTGGTCTGACTTTGGAGTGTCCAGATAGATGCTTATTTGCACAACCCTACTACTCATCTTTAAACCCCATCTCCAGCTTCTCCAAGCCGTTTCTCTTCTGCCTGGGTATGTACCCACTAGCCTACAAACCTACCAGATATCTCATTTTACAAGACTAGAACTCTTCTTTGGGGAAAACTTCCCTTCACCATCTGGGTGCTGGCACTCTGTTATGGATAGGAGCTGACAAGACACCATAGTCACGACAGTGACCTATCTGTAGCCCTATAGCTCTCCACCTCAGACCTTCCCACTTTGATTAGCCTGGTAAGTCTTTCTTAAAGGGAGTGAACTGCAGCCCTGTCTATTCGATCACCAGATGTATAGAAAAGCCACTCTGTGCTGCCCCAGACCAGCTACAGAAAGGCAACCAACTTTGCAGTCAGTCCTCACGACAGAAGATTCTAGAATGAAGAGAAGAGATGAGAAGCTAAGATACAAAAGCATTCCTAGGACCAACTTCACTTTGTTTTTTCTTGTGGTCTGACTGAAGGAAGGCTTTTTCTTATGGTACCTATAAGCCAGTGCTTGTCACAAATAGGAGTCTGAGCCTGTCCACCCTTACCATTAAACCTCCTGATTTGTGTGTTACCTATTCAACTGTACTTACCTTCATGCCACCTCCCTGCAGAAGAATGACTCTTGCTGAGTAGGTTTTGTTCTCTGATTGGATTGTGTGACTTGAGGACACGTAGCTCAACTTGAATTTAGCGAAATGCTTTTGCATCATTATAGAAGAAATCTCAGGAAAGACTTGATAGCTGATTAATAGAAGCATTCCCTGGACAGGGGAGATGTGTTTATCATACGTTATCAGAGATTATCAGTGTCGTAGGGTATGTGATAAAGAACACAAGTCACAGACTAAAGTCTTGTCATCCTCCATCTCTGCAGAATTGTTCAAATGGCTTCACCTTTCTGATCTCTAGCTTGCTCTTTATATGTTAGACAGGGAATAATGAAGTCTCTTTATCATTGAACCCAAAGTTGCAAGGCACAGGAGTACGATTTAATCTGCATTAAACAGAAAGTTGTTTTTTTTTTTTTTTTTAGTTTTTTAGTTTTTTTCATCTAAAGAACAAGACCATGGTGTATTTTTGGGTGTAGTTAGGCGCGGTAAGCAAGTCACTCCAGCCTTTCCCTTTTTGGTCTATCATTTTCCCACTGTGACGCTTATTTCTAATTTGGTGGCCCATTCATGGCAGCAAGCATGGTCACTAGAAGCTCTCAATTTCTATTCAACTCGTCCTACAACCCACGTGGAAATGAACTCTCTCCCTCTCTCAATAATTTGGATGTTTCCTATGACCAGTTTGATTCACACAGGCTGACTTGATCTTATCAGTAGGTTGGAGGAAAGTGAGTTGCTCTGATTGGTTAGCCAGCATACAGGGATACCTTCCCTAGAACCCAGTACACTGTGAATGGAATACTGTTGGGGGCTGGATGGTGTCTCCCCATCATCTCCACAGCCTAGAACACACACACTAGGGGTGGAACACTGCCCAGGGCTGGATGTTGTCTCCCCAGCATCTCCACAGCCTAGACCACACACACTAGGGGTGGAACACTGCACCCCAGCATCTCCACAGTCTCACTTCTGGATCTTGTGACTGCCCTCAGGTAAAGCAAAAGTGATACCATCGGGAGAGCTGGGGATCCCACCCTTAGTCACGTGACTTAGCACAGATGCACTTGTGGTAAGAAGCAGAAGGCCTAATGGCATTGTGATCAGAGCCCAGCGGTGCTTGTGCTATGTTTTGTAAGGGAACGTGCTTCTTTTTCCTTCTTAGTTATATCTGGATTCCTGTGCACGAAGCCAACAGCTGACATACTAAGGGAAAAAGGCGCATGTCATTCTTTTGGGGTTTTTTAAAAGCATGTTTTACATTTCCAGGGGGTTCCCAGAAAAGAGATAAAAATAAGGACTGGGAAGAGCACCCAGTGGATAGGAGTTCTTGCAGCACAGGCATGAAGACCTTAGTTCAAATTCAACCATCAACATACAGAAGTAGTCATTTGAATACCCAGAGCCCAGCACTCTTAGGAGATGAGAGGATAATTTAGATTTGGTGAGGCCAGGCCAGCCCAGGCTCTGTGAGAAGGCCTGTTTCTAGGAAATAAGGCAGAAAACTTACCAAGTAGGAAACCCAATGGTTCTTTTCTAGACTCCGGATGCCCACCAGTGCATAGCCCACCTACCCCATACAGTAAAGATCCCAACAGTAAGATGGGGATTATATACCATTGCAGCAAAGAGAGATGCATTCTCAAGAGAGCCTAGATAAAGAAAAGGCTTACAGGTAGGTCCCTCTAATCACAAGATGAAGAAAATGGCACAGAGCCAGAGTTAACGCAGGGCCACATTAGGAGTTTGTAGTTTACTGACCAATGTTAGGGGATCACATACTTCTCTCCACCCCAAAGCAGTTGGAAGTACAAGAGGATGTAGCTGATGCCAAGGTGGGAATCTCGTTCCAGAGGACTGAGTCTATGGATTCTTTTTACCACTAACAAATCAACTCTTGAACAACATATGAAATTGCTAGCAAAGAAATTAAAACTGTGTATCACATTTGCCTCCTCCCAGTGATACGGCTACATCCCTGATAACCACCTAATGAAAATCATAATGACAGAATGAGAGTAATACCCAGTGATTGCTAAACTCGCTGCCTCAGGAGCCATCTTACCTACCACTTGCTTGCTTGTCTCCACAGCAGCTCACCTAGAGGTGCTTGCCCTCTCTTGTCAAGGATGATGGTGGAGCTGGCCCCATCCTTTGTCCAAGAGAAGGATAGAGAGGTGAGAGACGTTGGCTTGCCTTGTGGTGAGCTCCAGCTTTTGCTTCTTTTGTTAATTCTGTGAACTTCAGATGTTCCTGAAGAAGTGTATTTGATATTGCTTCTTAGTCACTAAGCAATGCACAGAAAGATGCAGAAGTATCTTAAGAGACAATCTAAAGGACAGAGGTTTATCCACAGAGGGTGAACTATTCTCCTTGAACTTTAGGAAGTCTAGAAACACACACAAACTACTTATTCTTCCCAAGAAAGTCTATCTCTTGTCCCTTGCTTTTTGTAAGGGCCACCATTGCATCAGTGTGGCCCATTTGTGGCATATTCCTCTTCTCAACCAGATGGTTTCTGGAATTCTAAGTGTCAAAATGTTTGGGCAGTTCCAGTTGTCTCTGAGAGACAGAGCCCACCCAGTTCTCGTACATTTCTACCTGTTAGATATTTAAAACGCTCCCTTCCTATTGATGTGTACATGATTACTTTCCCAGTACCTATGAAAAATAAATTACATATTCTTAAAGTCTAAAATAGTGTGTGCACATGTGTGTGTGCACATGTGTGTATATGTGTGCTATATCAGTTCCTTTTTGTTACTATTATAAAACACCATGACTATGCAGATTATGGAAGAAAGAGTTGTTTTAGCCTACCATTCCACGGTATAGTCTATAATGGCAAGGAGGCATGGCAGTAGGTGACTGAAGCAGCAAGCTCAGAAATTACTTCTCCAATGACAAGCAGGAGAGAGAGAGGGGAGAGGGGAGGGGAGGGGAGGAGAGGAGAGGAGAGGAGAGGAGAGGAGAGGAGAGGAGAGAGAGAACTAGAAATGGGATGAGGCTAGAACTTTCAAAGCCCACCTCAGTCTTTGTCCAATAAGGCTCAATCTCATGAAGAGTCCCCAAACAGAGCCAACAACCAGGGACCCAATGTTTAAATTCATGAGTTCGTGGAAGACATTTTTAAGTCAAAAACCCATAGGTGGGAAGCTGGGGAGAAAACTCAACCAGTTTAGTGCTTGATTAGCAAATATGAGCAACCTAGTCCCGTCCCAGGAACCACATAAAAATGCGGGCAGAACAATGCTCATGAGTAATCCTGGGAAGGCAGAGTTGGAGGATCCCTGGGGTTAGGGGCCAGTAATATTAGCCTATTTGCCTCGTTCCAGACAAGTTAGAGATGCTGTCTTAAAATAATAAACACCCAGGGGGAAAGAGCAGAGGTTATCCTCTGTTCTCTACATGCATGAACATGAACCTCCCACATACACACACACACACACACACCTGAACACACACAAACATTATTTACATATTCACACACTCAAAATTATCACACACTGCTAGATCTCACATTATCAAAAGCCCTGAGGTTTTCCCAGGCTGTACCTTTTCTAATCCATCTTGGTCTTTTGTGATTATAGTGAGCACACAAATGCACAATGATATTAATAGCACCATTGACAGTAAGCTCTGTCACTAAGCATGTGTCTGCCTTCCTAACCTTGCTGTAACAATGGATATCAATAGCTCTGTCAGCAACCTCGCCTTCTCACACAAAGAGCCACCATGACCAGAAATTCTCTGTGCCAATTATTTTGTTGTGCTTTTCAATTCCTCCATTAGTGCTTTTTGTCAGGCTAATTATGAAAATCTCTTTCCATTTTTGTTCCAGACCCAGGATTGATCTCTGAGTCCACAAATGAGTCTGCATCTCTAATTGCATCCTTCTGCTAGAAAGAGAGGCCAGGCGACTCCTGTGGTACATTCATCTGAAAAGACCTTGTCCTTGCCTACTACTTTGGAAAAGCCAAGTGTATTCCAAACCCAAGTGGTCCAAGAATGTGGTGTTTGCTTTTATCTAAAGCACTGTTTCTTATCCCTCGCAGACTGGTAGGGCCATCTCAGGATCTAGGATAATAGCCCTTGCTACTCTTCCTGGGGACCTGAATTTTTATGTCCTAGGACCTTACATCAGGACTCACAACTTCCTGTAACTCCAGATCCAGCGGATTGAACATCCTCTTCTAACCTCTAAGTATACACGTGTAATCTACATTCATATGTGCACATACATAGAAACAATGAAAGTAGATCATTCAAAGAACAAGCCAACAAAGAGTAGTAGCTCAGTTAGACTGCAGGCTTGGTATGCACAAGCCTCAGATTCCAGTCCCAAGAATTGCATCAACTGGTGTGGTAGTGCATGCCTGCAATCCCCGGCACGCAATGGATAAAAGGATGAGGATTGGGAGTTCAAGGTCAACTTTGCCTAAACTGTCCATTTAAGGCCAACTGGACCACATAAGACTCTATCATATGCAAAAACCATAACAAAAGAAAAACCAACCTTTGTAAAAGTATTGCAGTTAAGTTACAATCTCAGGTCTGAGTCAGTGAATGAAAATCACTCTTGTGGGGACCTAAACTGCCCACTATACAAAGGACATAACACATCTTCAGACTCTGGGTTATTTATTGACACTAAAGGGCAGATGATATCTCAACATGAAACACTAAAGTGTTCCGTTTCTACCAAAGATGCTTGTGCTCTATACATGTAAAGACATTTTTGGTTGTTGCTATGGAGTAGGGGAGATGCCAGTGGCATTGGGAGGCAGAGGTCAGTGATGCTAAACACTTTCCAACAATGAGGAATTATCTAGATTTACCAGTCAATGGTATTGAAGATGGGAAGTCTCACTTAAAGGAAAGTGAACTGAGAGTCAAAATTCTCCAAAGAATCCTCAACATGTCTTCCTTTTGGGTGGTTAGTTAGGGATAATCCTGGTTCCCATAAATCCCCTTCTATGCCTCTTCACTCTACAATACTCTTGGGGAACATAGGGATAGCTCTGCTATCTTTAAAATTGCCCTTTAGTTTGCTGGCAAGGAAATTTGTTACCTCTCCAAATGCCAGCCAAAGGTATTGGAGGGATTTTAGACTTGTGATATATTTCATATTTTAAAATTTACATTCTCTAACAGCATTACCACCTACCCAAAGAAAAGCATATTTCATTTCAAGGGAGTAAAGATGGAAGCATATTAAGCTGAAGAGACAGCTCAATTGACAAAGTGCTTGCTGCACAACTATAAAAAGTTGGGTTTCATCTCCAGAATCCACATCAAGTACCTGTGTGTTGTGGCATAGAGTTATAATCCCAGTGCCCAGGAAACTGAGACAGGTAGATTCTTAAAACTCACTGGCCGGCCAGCCAAGGTGAATTGGCAAGCTCTAGACTTTAAAAGACTGTGTCTCACCAAACGTGGTAGCTAGCTTATGAGGAATGACACTCAAGGTTGCTCATAACCTTCATGTTCACATGTATATATGTATGCATGTGTGTGTGCACGCGCACACACACACACACACACACACACACACACACGGAATGTATTAAATAAGCAAGATATTCAGGTATCATCAGTGTGAATATGAGTTACATGAAATTCGGGAAGTGCTACTATCAGGAGAGAGTGACATTGCCCCTTATGTTGCAGATAACAGCAGTGTTGGGTAGACTCTGTCTCTTGATTGATTATTAACTGCTTTTTCTATTAATCTATGCATCTTCCAAATGTGTTACAAGTAAAGATCCAAATGTCAGATTTATCCATTCAGAAATCAATGACTCTTTGGGGCTTAATCACAAATGAGGCCAGAAATGTCATCTGTTTACCTAAGAAGTCATTACATCTCAGTTGTAGAGAGCTAGGCCCTTGAGATTTTGACAGCCTCATGTAGCTCCTGTTTTCTGATGATGGCAGCCATACACATCCCTTGTGTACATTCTTCCTCAGCATCACTAAGATGTCACTCCCAACATGATAAGAGATACTTCCTCCCATCTTGACCTCAACTCTTTTCTCCAAAATGAAGAATCTCTGAAACTAACATTTGTGGCTTTATGGTTATTTCATAAGTCACTGTGCAATCCTGTTTTTTGTCTGTTAGGTGTTGTCTCTTGGTCTCTGACCACTGTGTTAAGTGGAAATCATGTGGGCATATGGAGAGGTCACCAGACTTCATCATGACAACTGTATGAGTGAAACTCCAAATGATTCCCGCCCCCAAGAGTCAGGTCACCTCCAAGCCTCAGAACCTTCCTACTTTTTCCAAGAAAAATAAAACCAATATGTTCTGCCTAGCCTTCTTAGAATTGTATACTAGGTTGGTGAGCAATGTAAGTTATGTTCTGCCTTTTTGTTTTGAAACTGGGTCTTCTTACATAGCCCTGTCTGATGTGGAACTCACCACCTTCCTGCCTCGGCATGTGCTGCTGGCATGTGATATCATGCTTGGCAGGTAGTTGATGTTTTCAGCATCATTACTCAGATGCTCAGTGGCAAATGACAAACACACCAAACAGTCTATGAGTCAAGTCAGTGAGCCACACTCTAAATTCATTTCTCATGATGCTTCATCATGAATTTTGTGTGTGTGTGTGTGTGTGTGTGTGTGTGCGCGCGCTCATGTGTATATGGGAGGGGTTATGCTTGCATGTGTATGCACTTATCTGTTCAGGCCAGAGGTCAACCTCAAGTGTCCTTACTGAGGAAAGTCATCCACGGTATTTTTCAGAGAAAGAGTCTCTAATTGGGATCTGGAATTCACCAAAAAAGACTAGGCTGGTAGCATTCAGGATTCTCCAGCTTCCATCTCTCCAGTGCTGGCATTACAAAGACTAGTTTCCACCATCTGACATCGTTATGAACATTCTTGAGATCAAACACGGGTCCCCATACTCACTTGACAAGCACTTTACCAACTGACTTATCTCTGCAGCTCCTTATTACAGAAGCCCTAAGGAGTTAGCTTGGTGCTATGGTATTTGCCTGACCTAGGTTCAATCCCCAGGACTGAAAAAATCAAAAAGTAATTGAATCTATTCCATAATCATAATGAAGGTCCAGACTTGCTTGTCAAATACCACAAACTCTGTTATGGCCATAAGTAAGAAAAAAATGACATTCTGTGTCATCTATCTTTCTTTGGGTATAAGGAATGGAGTCAATTCCTCAAAGATAAATCCACTGTCTATGCGTAAAGACACCAGATTTTTAATTCTAGAAGCTCTGTAGCTAAAGAGCAGCAAATTCATTACAACAGAATCTTTTTCTTCAGGTGCGTGTGACAGTCCTTCCTCTGAAACTTGACCTTTAATAACATCTTAAGTCTCAGCTTCAATTAAGTCCTTTTCTTCTCATTTGGGTAAGTGATGAATCACCATAAGTTTGGATGAAGAAGAGGAGCCCTAAGTAATTCTGACATGCCATTCAAAACTGTCCTTGGATGCACAGTTAGCGTTTCCCAGGCCCAAGTCTGTCAGTTGCTAGAGTTCTTCCTAATCACACATCCTCATCACACAGCAAGTGTCTTTAAGTTGGCTGTCCCCCTCCCCACTATAGGAAAACATATGCCATGTAAACTCACCAAGAACTCCTAATCACACAGCAAGTGTCTTTAATTTGGCTGTCCCCCTCCTGCCCCTATAGGAGAACACATGCCATGTGATTGGCTGTCCCCCCTCCCCCCTATAGGAGAACACATGTCATGTAAACTCACCAAGAACTCCCTCCCAAGTGTCTCTGGCTTATGGACTTGTAGATGTGGTCTGCAATGAGTTAATTACTCTTGGGAGAAAAATGGTATCTTATAGTTCAAAGCAATACTTAAGATTTATTTGCTTAAGTGAAGCAACTCACAATTATGCAAGATAATATCTTCTAAGTAAGTCTCTAGTCCCTCAAAATTGAAAAAAAAATCTTGTTTTTGGAAGCCAAGATATACACTGGGGTTCATGTCCCTACTGAAAGCAAGAGATAGTTCAAAACTAGAAACAAACTAAAGAGCTAAAGAATATAAAAGCAGAAGGGGAAAATGTGTAATGATTGTCTCAGCCAGAGTTAAAACAACTTAATTTAAATTAGTTTGGTATTGATATAAGGGTAGAAAAATACACCAAAGAAATAGCCCTCAGGTAGAGTAACAGATTTAAGAACTGGTTTTCTAGATCACTAGAGGATAATAAAATGTTCACTAAATTCATTGAGGCAGTATATTTTAACCAAAACAAATAAAAGAATTCCTTTATCATATGTTAAATGACTAATGCTGAAAAATCAATTCCAAATTACTTACTTACTTACTAGTAAAGGAAAAACTTTAAGGACAAAAATGTAAGGAAGACAGTTGATGACATCACTACAGAGAAGATCTTGAAAATGATGCTGAAGACACAGTAGAAGGAAAACTGACAAACTCAACTATCAAAATGAAGACATCTTAAGCAGCTACTATGAAGGAAAACACATCAACACCACATGCAATGAAAAATGGTGTCATCTAATACTTACTCCCTAACATCAGTGAGATAGTAATAAACTCAGCAAAAGTTAGTGACACAAGTGGCCAGCCCAAATAAGAAGGAGATCAATTAGTAATCAGAGGAATTACCCATGAAACACAGGGAAGTTCATGGATAGCACACAAGAGCCCTGTGCTCAATCCCTAGTACTGTTTAGAATTTATTTATTAGCAATTAGAAAATACAAAAAGAATGTAAAAACTATATACTAAATTAAACATCTCTGTTAGTGAAAATAAAATCTAGTTTTAACAAGTATTCCAATACAGTGAGTTAATGAGGAGCATCATGTACCAATGATGGGGATGTAAATGAGGATATCAAATGGAAACAAACTATTAGCATCCAGTCATTTTGAGCCTACTCAGCAGTCTAACAATCGTTTTTGTGTAGTTTACAAGCAAGCCTACATACATAAATACATGCTTGTTGCAAAACATAAGTCAGTCTGCATTTATTACTTTTCTCACTGCTGTGACCAAATACCTGACTAGAAGCAACTTCAGGGAGAATGGTTTACTTTGGCTTACAGTTTGAAAGGATACAGTCCGCCATGGTGAGGAGAACAGGATGTCAGGAGTGAGGCGGCTGGTTACTTTGTATCCTCACACAGGAAGAAGAAAGCAAACAGGAAGTGAGGCTGGGATAGAAATCCTCATGACCTACACTCAAGTGACCCATTTCTTCTAGCAAAGCTCTGCATCTAATGGTTACAAAACCTTCCTGAGCAGCAGCAGCAGCTGGGACCACCTGTTCAAAACCCACGAGCCTGCTGGGAAACATTTCACATTCAGTGCAGACCATGATCTGCATCTGGCACTTTTCTCATCTCTGTACCCAGACACCTGTCAACTGGAAATGCAAGTGAGAATGGGCTTATTTAGTCTTATACTTGGAGGGGACACCGCTTATCACTGCAAAGAGAATGGAAACAGTACCGCAAGGCAGAGATTCACATTGTATGTGCAGCTAGGATGTAGATATCACAAGAAGTGAAGCCAGGCTATAAAACCTTGAGGTTCACCCTAGTGACACACAATTCCCAAAAAGGTTCCACCTCTGAAAGGTTTTGCAACTTTCCAAAGCAGCATCATTATCCAGAAGCCAAATGTCCAAATATGTGAGCTGGATGTATGTGTGTGTGTGTGTGTGTGTGTGTGTGTGTGTGTGTGTGTGTGTGTGTGATTTTCCATTCAAATCACAGTACTGCCTAAATTTCTGTACCCTTAGTATAGTCTCTCTCTCTCTCTCTCTCTCTCTCTCTCTCTCTCTCTCTCTCTCTCCCTCCCTCTCCCATAATGAAATGTTATAGACCAGTGGAAATAAAGGACTTACAGGTGCATATGTCAGTGCAATTGTACAGAGATCCACAATTAGTTTACTATGGATGTGAAAAGAATTCTGGATGTGGTGGGACATGCCTTTAATTCTAACATTCGGGAGGTAGAGGCAGTGAATTTCTGTGAGTTCAAGCCAGCCTAGACTACATAATGTGTTCCAGGTTGGCCAGACCACATACTTAGACAATTGAATCCAAAGGAAGGAAGGAAGGAAGGAAGGAAGGAAGGAAGGAAGGAAGGAAGGAAGGAAGGAAGGAAGGAA
>NC_034599.1:109384856-109387078 GCF_900095145.1 Mus pahari | reverse complement strand
GGAAGGAAGGAAAGAAGGAAGGAAGGAAGGAAGGAAGGAAGGAAGGAAGGAAGGAAGGAAGGAAGGAAGGAAAAAAGGAATAATATAGTTCCTTGTGACCTGGTGCTTTATAATATTTTATACAGAGGATGAAGTGTTTAAAACTATAATCCCAGCATTTGGGAAGCTAAAGCAGAGGGATTCTTTATGTCTTTGAGGTGACCCTGAGTTACATAGTAAGTTCTAGCCTGAGCAAGACCACAGAGTAAGACCCTGTGATGGTTCAAATGAGAACTGTCCACAGTTAGTGGTGTTACTTAGGAAAGTTATGGAACCTTCAGGAGGCGGAGCCTAACTAGAGGAGGAAGCACACCTCCTGAGGGCTTGGAGGGTTTACAGCCTCATCTCACTTCATTCTCTCGTATTTGCAATTAAGATGTGATCACTTACCTTGCCTCAGCTGCCTGCTATCATGCTTCCCTTGCTATTATTAAGTCTCCTCTGGAACAGTGGTTCTCAACCTTCCTAATGCTGTGACCCTTTAATACAGTCCCTCATGTTGTGGTGACACCAAACCATAATATTATTTCATTGTGACCTGTAGCTGTAATTCCACTACTGTTACTAATTGTAAATATCTGATACACAGGATATTTGATATGCGACCCCCAATGGGGTCGCTACCCACAGGTTCAGAAGTGCTATATCTGGACCCCTAGACAAAACCAAACTCTTTCTTCCAAAAGTGGCTTTCGGTTATACTGCTTTATCACAGCAATAGAAAAGCAGCTAAGTACAGACTCTGTGTGAAACAGGGACAGAACAAAGTGAAAACGAATATATTATAAAACATGTCACTGTAGAAAGTTGTAAAACAGAATGAGATGCTCAGGAGCCTATAAACAATTAGCAGACAAGGGAAGAAAGAATAGTGCTTATTATCATTTTGCACAACACTTATTTTTACGAGAAGGTAGCAGGGTCAGGATAGACGTACCGAGAAGCTAACGGAATTCACTAAGGATTTTATTATTGTTCTTTAAATCATACAAATATGGTGTCTGTGTTCTTGTCCAAGTAATGTATTTCAAAATACAAAATAGTGAGAATCCTACAAAATAGTCTCACAATGGCAATTTCCCCACCTGAACATGCTGATACTGTTTTATATATTGAGAACCTGGATGGAGCTGATTAAATTCCATTTCTGAGAGGTATTTGGAATTAACTGCCCTATGTTGACAAAGACAGGCAGGCCCAGTCCCCACTAGCCAAGCTATAAATAGGTGAGCAGGGTTATTTTTAAAAAGCAATGCCAAGTAGGAGGTGTTTTGCCTGTTCAGCATCACCATGTCCTACACATTCCTTGGAGGACAAGATGCCCATCGAAGCCTTTCTGTTTACACATTGGTCCATGTCACCTTTCATGTTGGTGGGCATGGCAACCTCTGCTTGCTTGTGGCTGGCCAATTAACTGATTATTGAGCTCTTCATCTTGCCTTTAATATCATTCGCTTCGTGGGATAGAACTGGGTCGAACCAGAGCAGAAAGTAGGCTCCAGCATTTATTTTCAATCACTAAAGACCTTCCATAAAGTCATCCATAATCCTGCCTTAAACAGATTAAGGGGTCAAGAACTCAACAAACTGTACCCCCAGGGATCCTGCTCTAGGTGCCCACGTGAAATTATCAGAACAAACAGGAAGATGCTGAGCTGCTGAGACAATTCCAGTACACAACATTATATAAGGGAGCATGGGTATGAACTGATGTCTAGTGGATTTCGGAGAGCCTGGGTAAATTTGGAGGCATTGATGTAATGTAAATATTCACCTGTGGAGTCAATACTCAAGGCAGGCAGGCCACTTTTGTGGGCCCTGAAAGTCCCTATGCCTGTTCTTTCCCTCCTTGCCTTCATCCTCAGTTGGCTTTCATGGAGCTACTTAACCCCCATTTTCCTCGAGGAGGAAGCAGAAGACCTCAAAGTCTTTGCACCCCCTATATGTTATTTCTCATGGATTAAGGGAATGGATTTGTAGCTGTATTGCTTACTGTTCTCGGGGGGGTATATAAAAATCACTGGCTGTCCTGTAAGTCAGTCTCCTCCCCATAAAATATGAAATGGAATATAGCTCAAGGATTAATGCAGAAAACAGGGAACATGCTTTCTTCATGCAACACCTTGGAAGACTCTGAAATGGGAATGCACAGTAGGGATGTAGCTCAGTGGTAAGATGTTCAC
>NC_034599.1:109369430-109384608 GCF_900095145.1 Mus pahari | reverse complement strand
AAGATGTTCACCCAGTAGGGATGTAGCTCAGTGGTAAGATGTTCACCCAGTAGGGATGTAGCTCAGTGGTAAGATGTTCGCACAGTAGGGATGTAGCTCAGTGGTAAGATGTTCGCACAGTAGGGATGTAGCTCAGTGGTAAGATGTTCGCCCGGTATCCATGAGGTCCAGGCTTTGATGCTCAGCACAGTACAGAAGTGAAGCGAGGGAGCTTGATACCCTGACACCCTACGTCATAGTGATAACTTCTTATCTTTTGAAAACTGTTTCCTTTTATTTAACTGGGTAAAATAAGACCATTTCCATACCCGTATATAACATACTTTGAGCATGTCTACCCGCATTCCTTCCAATTGCTCTCCTCTCTCCTCTGTCTGTTTCTTCTTCCAGACAGCTCCATTTCTGCTTTCACATTATTGACATACACAGTATCCCTTTGAAACTCACATCTTGGGATCTAGAACTTATCTAGATGGCTGTATACAGAAAGGGGAGAAACATTTGACCTTCTCCACACTAAGTAGGGGGTTCTGAACTCCCCAGTGGCAGACTTTGGCTGTGTGTACTTGGCCTATTAGACACATTCTTTTTCCTATTGTGGGGCCATGGTCCCCTAACTGCCAAGCTCGGAACAGCTGGAAGTGTGTGGTTTTCCTATTGCATGGAGTAGGAGAGAAAGGAGCAGTTGAGTCAGGGGAGGGCTACAAGTTCTGCTTGCTGGAGAGCTGGGTGTTTTCTTTAGCTCGGCAGCAACCAAAGACAGAAAAGATATAAGGACCCTGCTTCTGATATCACCCTTGCCTCTGCTCAATTTCTAACCAGCCCTGAACTACTGACATCATTAAACCATCAGGCCAATCAGCTAATGGCACCAGAGGCATATGACTTATGACAGAGTCAAGCCTCCAGGCAGACAGACTGATGACAGACATACAGTTTGTCATTCCTCTCTCTCTTTATTTTTTTGTTTTAAATTTACACATTTCTATACCATTTGCCCAAATCTGCCCATACTTGAAGCTGAGACTGGATGCCACAAATAGCCTGGCACCCTCCAGCCTTGAGCCAAGGCTAGCCATCCCCCACAGCTCACTGAGTGACCACAGGAGAAAACTCAGCACTCACACTCTTAGGGTATAGATGCAGGCTTTCTGTGACACATAGTCATTCGCATTCTTGGCTCTCCCTGGGAAAGAGGCAGAGAAATACCATGAAACTGAATCACCCGGTGCAAACTCCCATCTTAGTTGGAAAGCCGTCTCCGTTCTCCTCCTAGGCAATATAAACATTTACAATACACACCTGTGCAATATTTTCCCCGGGTGCACAAAACCAGGGCAGAGGGAAGTGAGACTGCCCTGATTTTTCACTCCTCCATTCAGGAACAAAGGGAACGGGATTCTCTGAGGGGCAGCAAAAGTAGGGGATCATATTGCAAGTGTCTGCCTTGCCAGGCTCCCCGTCTTTGAAGCTGGACAGACTCTCCTCTCGGGTTTCAGAGGCCCAGATGTCTGCTTTTGAAAGGAGACTTTGTGTTGCCATAATGGGGCTACACACTGTAGGCCTTTTATTTAAAGTGTGATGAAGTTCCCCATCAAATCGCAGTAGATTTGCCCAAAAGGGAATATATTAACAAGATGGTCCATCGAAAGGGGCCAGGCTTTAGTGTAAGACACCTGAGCTTAGCACTTTAAAATATCATCTCATTCTACGGTCTCAGGCCCTCCACCCTCCCACCCCACCCCCCATGGAGGCATGTGCACACACATAGGCACACATATACACTGACACCAACACAAACACCACCAAACATAAGAACCTTCAGACAAATTTGAGGATGGGACTTGGTCCTACCGTCTGCAGTGGTCTGAGTTACTTGAAGTGACATACTGGCTACTTATTAAGTTTTGACTTTGGACAATTAATTTCACCAGTATGAATCTCAGAGTTTATCAGCAGAAAACAAACTTCAAAAATCTGACCTGGAGAGGTCGGAGGTGTAGCTCAGCCAGGACTTGCCCTACTGTGTGCAAGGATGGCTTTCAGTTCCCCAACATCTCTCACAAGCAAACAAACCCAGTCTGGTCATCCAGGTTGTAGTAAGAAATTGAAAACTATAATCGATGATTTGACGCATTAGCTCTTATTGATTAATGTTTAGCAGACAATAAATTCTCTGTGAGAGCATTCTATTTCTCTTTTCTCCTTTTGGGGGGATTTGAGGTAGGAAGGAGTTGATTTTATGAGCTCCATGTAGCCAATAGTGACCTTGAACTTGTGCCTCTCCCTCCCAAACACTGAAGTGTGCACAGCTGCCCAGTTTTCTATTGTGAACGGTTTCCCTAAATCACTTTTTCTGGAAGGAAGACGATGACTCACTGAATAGCCACTCCCTCCTGGTCTTCAGCTGGCTCGGCCTTCCCAAGCAGCTGCAGAAGACATTCCCACCAAGAGCAATTTAGAAACCCGATCAGGTGAAGGTGGTCTTTGTGCATCTGGACAAGGGACAGTCTCTGAAGAAGTCCTTTCAGAAGTCAGGGCCACGGGAATGTGCAAAACTGCTCCCTCCTCTGTGACCAACAGGAAGAAACAGCATTGGCCTCCCTTCCCCCACTACGGCACAGCCTGTCCCTCTGCTCTAATGTGGGCTGAAGCCTTAAACAGCTAGCTGCCTCTTCAGTGGCCGTTCTTGAACAAAGAAACTCTAGGCGAGCTTGATTTGTCCAGGAAGTAAAGGGTATGTCATAAGAAGGTGTTTCTCCCGCTGGAGAGAGAGCTCTGTCAGGAAAGCGTTTGCCTTACATGAAAGCAGGAGGACCCGAGTTCAATCTTCACACCCCACATAAAAATGGCTGTTCACAGTGGCACTCACTCTTAATCCCAGGGCTGACGAGGCATAGACAAGCAGATCTCTGAGGTAAGTTTGAGCCAGACCTCTATGATTTAGGACCTACTACTCAACAGTCTTGGCATTGCCCATTGCTGGATCTTGGTTTCTCCTTTTACAACAACGGCAGCTTGCTTGCGTTCAGCTCTGGTTAAGAATACTGTCACATAGGACCGTTCGTATCTGATTACAAACCACAGTTCTGCAGGCTGGTGAAGTGGCTCACCTGATACAGTATTTGCTTAACATATCAGAAGCCCTGAATTTGAGCTCCAGAACCACTTAGAACCTGGCACGGTGCTGCATGCCTTTAATCCTAGCACTTGGGAACTGGGGTCTGGAGAATAGGGCGTATGAGGTTATCCTGGGCTGGGTAGCAAGTTCAAGATCAGCATTGCAGATCTGGCCGGTGAACAGTGAGACCCAAATGGTTGAAACGTTTGTAACATCCTTCCTGGTTTTCATCATGACATCTATAAATCATGCTATATAATCCCAGGCTGGAATGTTGACTTTTAGTACTACGCGTTGCCCCTTTCCTATATATTTAAACAGCTGTAAGTGTCAAACTTTTCAGGTAGTCCTTTCTCTAGCACAGGACTCTGGGCAAGCAGTAAGATGTGCTATAAATCCTTGGGGTTTATATTTATTGGAAGCCTGTTAGGCTATTCCAGGAGACCCTGTGATTTCCTGTGGAGGAGAGGTGGATTTTGTTTCTATACAAAACCAGAGGCGCCTTGTAATTACGTTGACACGGACCTGCAGCGCCACCTGTTGGCCGATGTCTTGACAATCACCGCTCGGCACAAAATTAACAGGGGAATAAAATCCTTATTTCCAAAGAAGCAGCCAAAGTAGCAAGATGCTGGAAGATCACAGTTAAATGTCTCTTTCCTGTACTGGAGAAAGAAACTCTTGCCTATCTGAAATTGTTAGAGCTTCTTAATTCTAGTTGAGCAAGAAACAACAGTTGTCTACTTAAAGGATAAGGTGGCCTTATCGTTAAGGAGATGGGAAACTCAGGGGTTAAGTGGGTGTGCCCAGAGCTATTTAAACATTTAAAGTTTACAGATTTAAATTGACAGCATTTTAGAAGTAAAGAGGAAAGTAGTGACCCTGTTTCTATTGACTTTTAAGCAGTTGCTCTGATGCCGCTCAAGCTTGCTTTTCTGCTGTTGTTGAAAAACACCGGGACCAGAAACAATCTGGGGATGAAATGGTTTATTTCATCTTCCGCTTTCAGTTGTCTGACACTGAGGGAAGTCAGGGCAGGAACTAGAGTCAGGACCTCAAGCAGAGACCATGTAGGAGCGCTCCCTGGCAGGCCTCCCCTATGCTTAGCTATCTTTCTTATACAGGCCAGGTCTACCTGCCTAGGGGTCCTGTGCCCACGCTGGGCTGGGACCTCTTGCACCAAGTACTAAGTGATAAAAGGCACTGTAGACAGACTCACGTGATGGAAGAAATTTCCCAGTCGAGATTCTCTCTTCCCAGACACATCTGTGTCTATATTTGTGTGGCGCTGTGTGACCTATGCTCACAAATGCTGTCAAAGAACAGTATTGCTGGCCCTTCCTCTCCCGCCACAGAAGCTTGTTCGTTTCTCCTCTGCTGAGCTTCTTGTTGTTTTGGGATTGGATTGGGGGGGTTTTGTTTTTGCTTGTTTAGGTTTTTGTTGTTGTTGTTGTTGTTGCTTTTGTTGTTTTCCGTTTTGCTTTTTGTTTCTTTTGTGCTTTGGGCATGTGGAAACATTCTCCTGAGAACTGTGATTCTGGGAGTGCTGTGACTGCTGCCTGGGAGTCTCAAAAAGGGCGAATTGCTCACTCTGAAGAACAAGGAGCCAATGAGGAACTATCTCTCAGGCCACTTCTCTAGCCTGGCCTCATCTTTTACAAAGGGATAGAAAGTTAATTCAAATGAGAAGGCAGTGAATGGCCATTCTCAGTGATAAGAGCGCAGGGGTCTGAGTGCCCATAAAGATCATAGACAGAAGTCAGGGAACGTGCAGGGATGGTTGCACTGATTAATAAGAGTTCCAAATTCAAAGACAGACATATGCTTCTCCAAAAAAAAAAAAAAAAAGAACATTCAAGGCCAGCCTGGATTACACAAACAATTAAACAAACAAACCAAAAAACAGCGAGAAGGAGTTGATATTGAGAGTGTGCAGAGAGTCCACCAGTCTACCTTCCCATTCTATCTGTGCCTACCTAGAAGATGCCTCAGGGGTGTGTGGTCCTCCCTCCCTCCCTCCCTCCCTCCCTCCCTCCCTCCCTCTCCTTCAGCACAATTCCCCCACACCCCACTTTCCCATTTGCAAGTGTCCCCTAGCCAATTGCTTCCTTGAGAATCCAGTTTTGTATACAGCCACTAGCATTTTAGAAATACAGATCCTGTCATTTCTCTGTTTAAAGCCACCAAGAAGGGACAAAATTCAACCTTCTTAGCATAGCATATCAAACTTTCCAATTTGGCTCAGATTTCCTGCCCAGGTTTCTCTTCTGGCTCCGGCTCCACCACTCCAGTGCTAGCCGCTCTCTGACATGCACTCGTTGACTTTGAGAGCTCTGTCTATATTTAAAGTCTGTTTCTGTAGCCGGCTGTGTCCTCCACTCCCGGCTCTGGGTAAATTCTCCTTGACCCCTCAAAGTGCCTTCCCACTATCTCTGCCCCTCAGGAGCCTTCCCCAGAGCTTGCCTACAGGATGTGATTGCCCCTTCTTATTGCCTGTACTTATTATACCATGAAGTTCATTGTGTTATACCACTGGCTGATGAATCTTCCTCAATAGATCATGGGCTCTCTAACATAAAATCTCTGATAGATCCTGCTAAGGGCTTTAATTATCATGCATTTTTCTAGAATAGTCACTGAAAATTAAACAAGAAACTGTCACTGGGTTAAAGACTAGAGATGCAAAAATTAGCCACAAATGATACCCACAGTCCCATCAATCAAGGTCTAAAATGCTTCCTTACCTTTCGAACAGAGATGTGTGCAGCAACTCTGACTGGAGACGACAAGAATCAATGGGCAATGAAATGCCACGTGGAGTATGTGATACTTTAGGTTTCTTTCCACGTAATTATTTTACTTTATTAACACATGGTCTCAAGCATCCCAAGCTGGCCCCGGGGCTCACTATATAACTGAGGATGGCCTTGAACTCTTGATCCTCCTGCTTCCATCTTCCAAGGGCTGGGATTATAGGACTACGTTATCACATTGACTCAACATCTTAGCTTTTATTTAAATATATAACATCTGTATATGTCTTTACCATCTTGAATTATGGAGTGTTTTACATTGTATTTATCTGGTGAAGAGACAGGCATGTGGGGATCCAAAGACAATTGTTGGTTGGTTGTTTCCTTCCTCTGGGTGAGCTCCAGGGATGGAATCCAGACCCCCACACAGCTCTGCAAGCTCCCTTGCACACTGAGCCTCACAGGCTCCTTTTGTTGTGTTTCTGCACTTGACTACAGTGTCTGACACTTTGTTTGCATATGCTAGGATTCTGCAAGCACCGGTCGGTAATTCAGTGTTTGTAGAATGAGCAAGCATATGGACAGATGAGTGGATGAGCTCCTGAAGTGATGGGCAGGTGGATCTACTCTCAGGGAACGCCTACAGAATTTGCATTCGTAGC
Organism: Mus pahari; assembly: GCF_900095145.1. Taxonomy (NCBI): domain Eukaryota; kingdom Metazoa; phylum Chordata; class Mammalia; order Rodentia; family Muridae; genus Mus; species Mus pahari. The sequence goes on along the minus strand of NC_034599.1, from coordinate 109,378,072 downwards.
TTGGGTCTGGGGAGGGATGCCATTCGTTGATTCCTAAAAGCCTTCGGATATTCCTTCCTATCCATAAAACCTAGGGTGAACTCCAAGTGATATGGATTCTTGGTTGGAAATTAAAAGGAGTTAGTAATCCCATTAAACATTCAATTTAATCATTTTTATAACAACATATATTAAAGTGTTTAGTGCTTAAATGCTAACAGTCAACTTGTAAGAAGTGAATATGTTCAAAGTACATTGTATGCATGTATGAAATTCTCAAATAACTAATTAAAGGGATGTGTGTGTGTGTGTGTGTGTGCGTGCGTGCGTGTGTATGAGTAAAACCATAATGAAAGCAGAACCAACTAATAGAGAAAACCTAAAATGTTAGTTTTTCACAAAAACTAGTGACTGAACTGCTAAACCTCAGCTGAGAATAGCTGATGAAATTACAAGGAGAAACTAATGAGTTCCCAGTTATCCATGGGGAATGCATAGATGCTCCCCTAATAAGTGATAAGACAGGGGGAAGTACAAGCAGCAGACATTCGAAAAGCCGCAGCGCATCGTGATGTACTTGGTATTTCTATCACAGTCCATCCCCAAGCCACAGGTTTGCTTAGTGCCAAGTACACATTAAGTATTTACCATAACACACTATACTCCAGGCTCAATAAATGAAAATGGCCTCAGTAAATTCAGAACAGACCCAGTCATACGCACTATGCCCACCAATTAAGCCTAATTGAATTACAAATTAATAATACACAGATTCTGGGAACGCCTCAACTATTTTAAAATGAAACAGAAAATTTCCAAACTGATCAAGTCAAAAAAAAGAAAAAAGTCACAAGGGGAGCTAAGAATATTTTGTATTGAGTCAAATGAAAACAAAACAACCCAAGATTTGGAGGATACTATCAAGACAGTGCTAGGAAGACATTTATTGGGCCCTGTGGCTGTATCTGCAAAGAATCGGTTCTCAAATCAATTACCTCATCTTCTACTCAAAGATACTGGCATAGTAAAATGAATTTGATCCAAGGAAAACAGAAGAGGGGGGTAATAAAAGCAGGAGAGAGAAAAATACTAGAGTAAATTAAATTAACCAACTGGGAACATAAAATTGATAAAATTTTAGCCAGAGTTTGATTAGGAAAGATGACAGTAGATACAATTAACTAATCTCTGGAATGAGAGATATAATTGCCATATAGATTCTGTAGAATGAAAAATCATTCAAATTAGTACATAGCAATAAAGTATAATAAACATCTTGATGACAATATATTCAACATTTGATTAAATGAACAAATTCCACAAAAGATGTAAATTACCAAAACTCATTTCAGAACTAGATAATTTGGATGCTAGCCCTGGATCTATTTTTAAAATTGAATTTGTTGTTAATAAGTTTCTTAGGAAAAAAATTGCCTAAGTCCTTCAAACATCTCAATGCAAAAATAAATACCACGTGCTCTCACCGTACTTTCTCCAGAAACTCGAGTATCAGAAGATGCTCATTCTATAAAGCCATTGACCATATTCCAATACCCAAGCTAGGAAAAACTCCTACAAAGAAAAAAAAATTACTGATATACCTTTGTGAGCGATTGATAGTAAGCATTTATCATATTAAAGGGAAAATAACATGTGTTATGGCTACATAGAAAAGAATCTATCCTTGCCCAATGAGAAGGCTTCTGACCTTCGCTCTCTGATCCTCAGGAGTGTGGTTGCAACAGCCTCAGAGTAGTCAGCCTGAAAAAACAAAAAAACAAAACAAAAAACAACAACAACAAAAAACTGTGTCTGTTTCTCTGGGACACTGGGCGATGTGATCATGTGACTTGGAATGGAGGCTTTTGGTTAAGTGACTATGTATAATATGTATGTTATATGCCTATATAATAAGTCTTTGGAGACTTGGGGACCAAGCTTGGCAATGTGGCCCATATGCTGTGAGAGTGTTCCAGCAGCAACTCTGAACATCACCAAGGCTTTCCTAACTGGCAATAATCTATGAGTACTGTGGCATGTTGTCATTGGGATGGTAGTGCATTCTGGGATGTGACTATGAGCAGGCCACTGGGAGCTTGGGACTGGTGTAGACACCACGAGAGTCTACCTCTGGTTGTTTTAACTTGCTTTTAAGCTCTTTTTAAATGACCCATAAGCATGACTATAAAGCCTGTGAGTGAGGCCTTTGAGCATATTACTGAACTGAAGGTACTCTCAGAGACACACGGTCTTGCTATCAGAAGCAGAGGCAGACATTCCTGGGGACTATTTGCTGGTATCCAGTGACTAAGTACAGTTAAGCCTGGGAACACAAGAGCGATTTGACACTTGAACGTAATTCACCATCATCTCAAGTGTAGAAGAAAAAAAAACACATGTTCATTTCAATAGAGCAAGACATACTTGGGGAAACAAACAACATCCATTATTGAAAACGACCTACGGCAGACTCCGAATACAAAAGGCATCCTTCAACTTGATAAAAGAGGTCTGTGAAGAAATGTACAAGTGGCATCGTCATTCACGACATTAAACAGCGGATGTCCTCGCTTTCGGAGCAGAGCACAATGCCAGCTCTGGCCTACTTGGTTTGTTGTGAGGCAAATGTGAGCCAGTGGGGTGGGGGGAAGGGGAGGAGCAGGAAGAACAAGTGAAACCCAAATTAGGAAGAAAGAAATTAAAATGGTCTTTGTGTTGCAAGCCATCATGACCACTTATGTAGGAAATGAAAGTCGGGAAAACTGCCACGCGACCATGAGAAACAGTAGTGCTCTTCATGGGGTCACAAAGCAGGAAAAATGTTGGAGAATCAATTGTATTCATTCATATCAGCAACAACGATTGAATGTTGGTGTAAAAAGTGTCATTTAGGAGGCTGTAAATGTGGCTTGGTGGTTAAGAGCACTGGCTGCTCTTCCAGAGGACTTGAGTTCAAATCCCAGCAACCACACCAGGCAGCTCACAACTCTCCAGTTCCAGGAGATCCAACACCTCCTGGTTTCTGCAGGTACTTACATGTTTGTATACACACACACACACACACACACACACACACACACACACAAACGTTGCGTCTGTTCTAGACCAGCAAGAAAGACGCAACCACCAGTTCTTCTAACAGCAGTTTATTCAGCAAGCTTCAATCTTCATCTCCCTCTTCATCTCCCTCTTCATCGCCCGTGAACCCCAGGGAAGAGCCCAATATATCATTCACGCCAGGCGAGCAAGCTCAGCCAATGATCAGCAGGGATAACAGCAGCAGCCAAATAAGGACTTGTTTATTATAAGAACTCTCTTCCTGTAGGCGCCATGTTGGGGTGCGGCCCCAGGGGCTGTGGCTCCCCCCATACACATATACACACACAAACACACAGTCTTTTTTAGAAAAGCAACATAATAAACCCCGAGAGACTAAGCCTGAATCCCTAGGTTGCCCTGACAGTCCACGGGGTCACAATGCAGCCTAGACTCTGGGCGACCTCCAGGCTGCGATGCCGCTGCGGCGGGACTGAATACATGCAGGTCAGCCAGCGAGGATGCTGCCTGCACCTGCGAGGATCCTGAGCTGCCACAACAGAGTGACCCTAGAAAGCAGCGCCAGCAGCTAGTAAATCTTTTCCTATAGGGCACTGGCGGAAGAAAACGAGAACTTGCCAAATTCTTGGATTGGTTCTAAACGAAACAGTTTGTTTAGGAAAATGCGTTGCGCATGTAATAACTGGAGGAGATGGATCTGATACTCACTGCTGATACTCACTTACATTATGGCTGTCCTGGTCTTGGTTCTGATAGGAATTTGGGGATTTCAAAAAGGGAAGGTAAGAGGGTCCTGCACCTCTACCCTTTCTTCCGCTGGTTGACAGAGTAATGCTTGATGTCTGAAAAACATTTCGCCTTTGGACATTAAACCAACCTGTCTGGTTTTATTTAGCCGCTACAACTGGAGGTAGGTCCAGGTGGAGGAAAAAAATACTTAATGCACCTGCTTACAGTGGGCTGCTTTCNCAATATCCATCAGTCCCAGAAAGAACTTTATTCTTGAAATCAGATCTGCTATGCAGGTACTAGGGTTTGACCAGACCAAATAAACTACCTTGAAAACTGAGTGTTCCCGCCCACAGAAACACTCACTCTGGTCTAGGTTCATCCCAAAGGGCGAGACTGTCCTAAAAGGGAATAGGTTGCGAAAGGAAAATGAAGCCAAGGCAATGTTTACTGGTCAAGGCTCAAAGTTTAATGACCGAACTCCTTTTAAATACATAGATTCTCCAGTCCCCTCCTCAGTCTTTGAAGGTGCCAAGGAAGGTCTGAAGGTCCTAAGATTGTAGGCGGGTCTAAGGCTCAAGGCACAGGTGGAGTGGTTTTCCAGAAAATCAACAGGGTCCTCTCAGTAGGCGGTGGAGACACTGTGAAGATGCTCTGGTGGATCTGAAGTTTGCTGCCCTTTTAGGATCTGCAGGGGGCTGGGTTTAGAAGGACACTGATTAGTGTAAACAGGAAGGTAGGCTTGGCAGATAACTGCAGGTGGTCCGGTGGCCACAGAGAGCTGGGAGACCCCAACAGAAAACTACCTTCTGGATTTTAGGCTTTTAGCCAGCTTTCTGGAACCAAAGGATTCTTGNTAAATTGACTTTGCTAATTAACTTTATGTTTGAAGTTACAAGTTTTCTTTGTTTCTTTCTTTAAGGAGGTAAAATCTCCTGTAGACCAGGCTGTCCTGGATTTTGCTTTGTAGACTAGGATGATCCTTCTGTGTCCACCTTCCCAGTGCTTGGATTACAGGTGTATCCATCATTCTGTTTATTCAATGCAGGGATTGAACCCAGGGCTTTGTTCATTTGAGGCAAGCACTCTACCAACTGAGTTCATTCCCAGATCTGAAGTTACTCCTTAACCAAAGCAAAAATTTTACAAACATCCCCTGTGTGTTCCTCTGTAAATATATATATATGTAAAAGTTGTATTTGTTGGTGTGTTCGTGGGATGGTCCAGTTGTTGAGGTCTGACACCCTTTGTAAACAGTCCTGGCACTGAACTCTTCTCTATTCACTTGATTTAATTTAACATGTGTTTTTTGCTGGAATTCTGAATACATTAGTCAGAAATAAATAATAATAATAATAATAATAATAATAATAAACCCCATATTAAGATTGTTCTGATCTTCAACTATTTCCCCAAAGCTTTTAGAGATACAGTGACTGAATTCCTTGGCAAGCCCTTCAGTCAGAACAGACTGCTGCATGCCTGCAATCCCAGCTCTTAGGAGGCAGAGGCTGGAGGAAGAAGAACTCAAGGTCAGTCTTACTTGTGTAGGGAGTTCAGGGACTCCATGAGACCCTGTCTCAACACAGAAAAAAATGAGCCCAGAGACATTGCGACCAAGAAAAATGGCGTGCATGTATCTCAAAGCCCATGGAAATAAACTAGTTCCAGCCACATTTTCCTCTTTATGCCTTCCACCAACTGACGTGTCTACCAGCCTTTCCGAGCGTTCTCCTCTCCATTCCAGCTCCTCAGCATGGCAATTAAATGTCTTAATTAGCTCATTTAAATTTCACAAGAGCACTGACCTTTATGTTTTTCAAGCATGGTATTTTGTGCCATTCTGGATGCTCATTCAATATTTATTAAACAACATAATTATGTCTAACTTACTCAAATTGGCACAAGCAATGTTGTTGAAAGTTCACTTTGGTACTGTTGCTATAAATAAAATGTCTTCATGGATTTGACTTATATAGTCTAGGAACCAATCATTATTATTCTGTGTTATTTGGTATAGTGCATCTTTAGATTTGAGTGGATCACAGCTTATTTTAATTAGATTGCTGTTTTGTTTATTTTGTCTTGGTTAACTCCTCTGCCCTCTGAGGGAAAAAAAAACCATCATATCTCATTTTCTTAGATGAGAAGATAATTTTTGACAGTCCTTCATTGCTGCAGTAACCAGAATTGACACTCGTTCAATGAGATGTTTCTATCCACAGATCAATGCCTAGGGACACGCATGTGTGTATAGATGCCCATGTGTGCACTGTGCCCTAGCAAAGACAGCAGACCTTGAGTGGGATAAAGTAAAGTTGATTCATACACAGCTAAATATTGCCTCCCTTCTTTTCTTACCAAATGCTCTGACATATTCATTTACAGAATGGAAGAAGAGCTAAAATGACAGATACTGTGTGTCTTAGTTACTTTCCCATTGCTGTAACAAAATACCATGACCAAGGCAACTTATAAAAGAAAGCATTTCATTTTGATTAAGGTCTCAGAGGGTTACAGGCAATGGTGTCAGAGCAAAGACATTGTTGCAGGGACAATGAGAGATCACATCTTTATCCTTAAGCAATAGTGTGAGTCTTGAAACCTCAAAGCTCACCCCCAGTGACATTCCTTCTCCAACAAGGCCACACCTCCTCATCTTTCCCAAACAGTTCCACAATGCATCCAAACCCATGAGTCTATGGGGACTGTTTTCATTCAAATTACCACACTATGTACAAAATGAAGGCAACCCATTCAAATCATGTATCCAAGTAACATGTGTGGGTGGTATCTGTTTAACTGTTTTTGGGGGGGATTACAAAATATTGAATTGATTTAGGGCTAAATTTGGATTGCTTTAAATTTATAACTTGGGAAAGTGGAGAATGAGTTAGACAGCATTTTCTGTAGATGTGAAAATATCCCCATCCTGATATAGGACATGAATGTATAATGGCATGACCTAGTGTCAGGGTTGATGCGGTTTTAGTAAAATGTGGCAATCTGTTCCCTCATGCCTGAGAATATAAATGCTATGTGTGAAATCTACATTTTTTCTACTAACAGGATTTTCCACAATCAGGTTTATCACTAGACACCCATCTGTTTAAAGAAGGGTCACCCCAAAATAGCTTACTTGCTTAACCTGATTTGGACTGAATATTTTTTTCAACATATATGTGATTTAGCTGGTCTTCATATTTTCAATCCTATTTGAGCATCCATTGACCTCCGATGGCGTTGACACTAGCCTGCACTACTACTTTAAGGCTCTTCGATCCCAGGGCAATACAGCCCTTCTGGGGTTTTGCTTTCTTTGTTTGAATTTGTTTGTTTGTTTTTCCTGAAATCTTGACTTTTGTTTATGTCTTCTTCTCACCACTTCTGCCATGTTTTGTTCTGGAAACAATGTCCTTTAGGTTCCCTTGAGTCCCTTTCTCTTGAAACCAGACAGGGTTCACAGCTGTGGCCTAAGCTACCATAGCATCTGCTGTCCCTTAAAAAGGAATGCCTTTGCCCCATTTCTCCATGAACCCAGCTAGGCCAAAGACCACTCTCCCTCTATTTTCTCTTGTTGACTTGTGATACAAAAATGTATACTTGGCCAAATATTCTTATGGTTCCCCCCTCATCTAGAGCCCCTAAATCCAACACATAAATTCTTCCAACATGAGTTACAAACAACTTCTGAAATACCGAATTTTCTACATTTCTGATATTATCCTTGAACAATTTCTCATCATTCTTGTCTAAAACATTGGAATGTGGAGTCTCTTTTATTTGTTTATCTTTCCATTTACCTTTTTTTTTTTTATGTGGGTGGAGGCTGCCTTCGTGCCAGGATGCATGTGAAAAGGTCAGAGGAGACCTTGGAGGTCTTTCTCCTTCCACTAAGTGGTCCAGGGACCACACCCAGGCCATGAGCCTTGCTGTCAGTTTTTTATTGAGTACTTGGTATCCAATCTCACAAAGCTCACTCTAAGCCTCTTCACAAACTACACAAGACACAGCATAAGTTGACTAAAGTATGGTCTTTGCCCGAATATGGCTTTTGTGGCTTGGTGCCCATCTCATTGGAAACAGTGTTTCTAACCACTTAGTGTAGCATACAAAGCCTTTCATAGCCCTGCCCCTCTGTCTCTCCATTTCCACGGCTACCCCACCAAGAATGTTTACAGAAAATACATATATGTACACACACACACACACACACGCACACACACACACATGCACTCACATGCACACATGCAACCGTATATACACACATTCACACACAAACACACACACATACTTTACCACACATACATATATATACACATGCATATATGATATGCACACACATACACACACATACTTTACTATATATACATACACTTTACCATATATGCACACATATACACACTCACACACTTTACCATACACACACACATTCATACACTTTACCATACACACACATAGAAACTTTACCATATACACACATACACATATACTCACACAATTTACAATACACACACACATATGCACTTTACCATATACACACACACACTCACACACTTTACCATATACACACACACACTCACACACTTTACCATACACACACACACACTCACACACTTTACCATATACCCACACACAATAACACACTTTACCGTACTCTACTGAGTGAATTCTCCTCCTGCAGCATCCCCCATGGCTGTTGGTTATCTGTATTTCCAGTGAGTCACCCTCATGCATCTGTTTCTAAAGACCCTTTCCCATTTGTCCCAATCCATTTGGAGCCTCCTGAAACCAGCAAGTCATCTCCTCCTCACCACAGGGGCATCTGCTCACCACAGGGGCATCTGCTCACCACAGGGCATCTGCTCACCACAGGG
>NC_034599.1:109367599-109368280 GCF_900095145.1 Mus pahari | reverse complement strand
CTGCTCACCACAGGGGCATCTGCTCACCACAGGGCATCTGCTGAATATTATATTGTGACATATATGCTACATGTCTAATACTCTTAAAATAGACTTCCTTAATATGGGGACTGTTTCTTAGCCATCCCTAGTGACATCATGGGATCTTTGATCATCTTGTGAACGGGTGGACACATCCCTAAAGGAAAAGTAGAGAAGACCAGAAGCTCTATATGTATTTATAATATATAATTGTTTAATAATTGCACCTAATACCTGAGATGCTGTCTGGGCGGGGTGACAGATACACAAGATGAGTGTGATCATGTTTGATTTAGACAGGTTAGAAGCCATTTCTCAGCGGTGTGTCATTAGGCCAGACTTTTAATACTTCTTACCCTACATCATTTAATTTTTTTTTTGGCATTTTTTTATTATTATTTTCTTTATTTACATTTCAAATGCTATCCCAAAAGTTCCCTATACTCCCCCCCCGCCCGCCCCTGCTCCCCTACACACCCACTCCCACTACTTGGCCCAGGCCTTGCCTTGTGCTGGGTCATATAAAGTTTGCAAGACCAAGGGACCTCTCTTCCCAATGATGGCCGATTGGGCCATCTTCTGCTACATATGCAGCTAGAGACACAAACTCAGGGGGTACTGGTTAGTTCATATTGTTGTTCCACCTACAGGGTTGCAGCC
>NC_034599.1:109262762-109364192 GCF_900095145.1 Mus pahari | reverse complement strand
GGTCCACACTCTTGCCAATGCAGACTGGAGCCCAGAAGCTGCGTCCCTTCTCCAGGCCGCCCTCTAACCGGCAGTGGACTGGAGCAAAGATAGTTCTCCTGTCTCAGGCCAGGAGACTGCTCCCAGGCAGACACCCCTCCTCAGGCAGGGAAAAGGTGCTGGATGCCGGAGCAGGCCTCGGGCGGGTAAAGACACCAGATGCCGGATCAATCCTGGGGACTGGTGTTGGGTGAACTCCCCTCCTCAGGCGGGGAAAGGCGCTGGATGCAGGATCAGGCCTGGGGACTCCCCAGCGAACACCTCTCCACCTCTCCTCAGGTGGGCGGGGAAAGGTGCCAGATGCCGAGACAGACCTGGGGACTGGTCCAGGTCGAACACCCCTCCTTGGGCGGGGAAAGGCGCCGGATGACCGGAACCAGACACGGGTTCCTTCCCAGAAGCTGTGACTCTTCTCCAGTCCGCCCTCTCCCCAGCAGTGCACTCACCCTACATCATTTATAAAAGGTAGATTATAACACTCACCCATGTTAACTAAACTGTAAATTCTATGGTCAAATAAGACTTAGAGACAGCATAGCTCTATTTACTGTTTTAGGGTTTATAATGCTGCGATAAAACACAACGACTATACACAGCTTGGGGAGAAATGGGTTTATTCCAGCTTACAACTCTCAGGTCATATTTCATCACTGAGGTAATTCAGAGCAGGACATCAAAGTAGGAACCTAGAGGTAGGCACTGAAGCAGAAACCGTGGAGGAACAGCATTGACTCGCTTGTTCCTCATGACTTGCTCAACCTTTCTCTCAAATACAACTCAAGGCCACAGGATCAGGGACGCACCGCCCTCTGCCTAGTGAGCGCTCCCACATCAATCTTCATCAAGAAAATGCCAACAGGCTTGCCTGAAGATTGGTCTCAAGGGGTACCTTTTCACTCTAGGTTCTTTCTGGATGACTCTAGCTTGGGTCAAGATGACAAAACGCTAACAGGACACTGACCATGTATACCTGAAGTGAGCAGTCTCACCAACCTCTCTCCAAGACGCATGACCATATGCAAACGCTTTCCAACTTTTATTCTGTCGTTAGGTTAAGTATGTTCACCTTCCCCTCAGGGGTTACTGTCATGTTGATCAAAAGGCAAAGCTAGCAGCTATCTTTGAGATAATCGATGCCAGGTTCCCTTCAGAAGAATCTCACTCTTTGAATGTAGTTTCTATTTGTCAAGACTTTACCACTGGGGGCGAGGGGGACAGGAGAGAGATGCTGAGTGGACAACTTGTGCCTAAGAACACAGGTGAGAGTTTAGAAGGGACATCTATGGCATCATTTAAGACAGCTTTTGTCACTTATAGAGCACTTTAAATAAGAGGTAGAGAGAGGTTAGGAACGTGTCTCGGAGGAGCACTGAGCAAGTAGAAAGAGAATAAAGACTCTAGTCAGCCTGGGTGGGGACTTCCAGCCTTGCCTCTGCCTAGAGTAAGCTGCTCCATCACTGACATCGGGAAGGGAGAAAGCCACTCCCACTGCTGGCGCTCGAATGGAATTCCTTTTAGTGAATGGGTCTCCTGTGTCCCTTAATAGCTTCTAAATGTCAAGGAGGTTCACAGAAATTCAGGGTTCCTCCCCTCCCAATTGTCCTGAGAGTTACTTGGAGTGTGGTTTGGGTCTTGGCGATCTTCCCCAGAAGATGCCCCTGAAGGGCTGGGGTAAAGAATGTCTGCTTTTATTTAGTGTTGCATTTCTCAACCTGTGGGTTGTGACCCCTTGGGGGCTGAAAGACCTTTTCACAGGGTCACCTCAGACCATCAGAAAACACAGATATTTGTGTTAAGATTCACAACAGTAGTCAAATTACAGTTACGAAGTAGCCAGGAAAATAATTTTGTGGTTGGGGGTCACCACAACATGAGGAACTGTATTAAAGGGTCGCAGTAGTAGGAAGGTTGAGAACCACTCATGTAGAGCAAGGCAGAGGGCTTTCGCTGTTTGTGCTCGGAGAATTTCATCTCTTCTGCACAGCAGAGGAGTTTTCTGGGCTGATCTCAACACTGAGTCATTCTAACCCAATTCACTATAAAGCTGTGTTAAGCTGCTATGTTATGTGTGTGATTGGTCTTCATGTATGTATATGAGCCATGTATGTGCCTGCTGCCATGGTGGTCAGAAGAGATACCCGCGATCAGAATTGCAGATGGCCATGAGCAGCCAAGTGGGTGCTGGGAACTGAACCTGGGTCCTCTACAAAGGCAGCAGATGCTCTTAACAGCCGAGACGTCTCTTTGACCATGCAACCTATTTGTGTCGTCATCCTTCTGTTTTTGTTGTTATTTCTTTGCATCTTTATACCAACATAGCACTATGTGGTATATGGGAGCAGGCATTATGAATTGCCTTTTTTCTAAGTGCAACTGACTACATGAAGAATCTGGGCCTTAAGTGACCTGCCCCAGGTCTTAAAAGAAGTCTGTGACAAAGGGGCTGAGCTATCCCAATAAGCAAAGAACTGGACTTACAATGAGGACGTGTGTTCGAACCTACAAACCCACATAAAAGGAAAACGCCACATGATGGAACCCTGTAATCCAAGCCCTGGAGACATAAAGACAGGAGGCTCTCTGGGTCTCACTGGCCAGCCTGTCCGACCTCCTCAGCGAGTTCATGCTACTCGGCCCCTGTCTCCACAGCAAGGTGGCCTGTTTCTCATCGTGAGCCCTCTGGTCCTTACAAAGAGCTGCAAGAGCTGGAGTAGAAGCTAAGAGTCTGAGGTGCTCAGGACAGAGCAAATGTGCAGGGCTTCATTTTATGCTGAGACCCAAGGGACCGAGCCAAACTCACACCCACTGCACTAAGCTTGTCTTCTGAGTTGACTCCCGTTCACAGAGTATTTAGGGGGAAGTGAAAAAAAAAATGGACTCTGAGATGTGGAGACAGAGCAGGTCTCTTTGGTGTGGCTTGATAAAGCACAGCCCTTCCATGGCAAGGCAAGGCAGGGCTTTTTCCTGCTGGAAAGTATAGGTAGAGAGTAAGAGATAAGAGGCAGGAAGTGGGGGGTCCAAATTAAATTGAAGCTCTTGTGGCTCTGGAAATTTCTAGAAATTTGTTTGGAAAGGGTCTCCAACTTATATGTGCTTCTGAAAAATTAGGGAAAAGGGAGACAAAGGGGGGGGACATAAAATGGGCAAACCTCCGTCAGAGACATGAAGAGAAGACCCCATATAAAAGTCGTGCTCTCTTCATGTTCTTAAGCCAGACTCTGGCAAAGGATTTAAGTCTGGAGAATTCATGGGCAAATCTATATTTTTGGCATAAAGTACATGTAAACATCTAATGTTTGCCTTTATTAAACATGTAGACTGGAAGGACAGTGTGATGGGGTGTATCCATAACCAACCCCAGAACTGGGGAGGCTGAGGCAGGCAGAGGCAGCAAGCCAAAGGCCAGTCTGGCCCACACAGTGAGCTATAGGCCAACCTGAGGCACACAGTCAAGCAACCTCAGACACACAGTGAGCCTTTGTTTCAAAAGAGACAATGATTGCATTGTAACAATCACTAACATGATTGAGCTTGAAGAATTAGATCCCCTGGCGTCTGTTTATGGACATAGATAATGAAACACAGCATTAAATACTTTTATGGGAAATGACGATAAAATATGACATTAAATGTAATGAGGGGGATATACGATAAAGGTGGCATTAAAGACACTCTGAAGTAAAGACGCCTGTCACTCATTACCAAACGCTGGCCCACGCGGATCACAGGTGTAGCAGCTAATGCTTGCATTTGCTGTCTCAACCATCCAAAATCCTACAAAATGCTTCAAGTTCATTTATTTCACCCAGAGCTAGGCGACATCTACAAATAGAGAGAAGCTGGCCTTGGTGTCTCAGGTTTGTAATTCCTAATACTCTGGTGGCTGGGGTAGGAGGACTCAAGGCCTGTCTGAGCAGTAAAATGAGTTCAAGGGCAGCCTAAGCAACATGAGATACAAGAGGCAGAGACAAAGACCCCTATGGCAAGGTCCTTAGCTAGACTTACTCAGTCTATAAGCTCCAGGTTCCTGCCCCAGAAAATAAAGTAGAATGCAACTGAGAAAAACAACTGATGTCAACTTCAGGTTTACACACACACACACACACACACACACACACACACACACATGCACATATATACATACAACATGCAAAGTTAAGACAGGTCGGCCCTGCTATGTAGCCCTGACTGGCCTCAAACTCACAATCCTCCTTAGTGTTGAGATGATGGGTGTGCACCACCACACCAGGTTAGAATTTCCTATAGTAGGGAGACAGGGAGACGAGGAGCGGTTCACATAAAGGGAGCAGCATGGGCACACAGGTAACAGGCTCCAGGGTTAGCTGTCATCTGGGTTAACCGGAACTAGACCATGAGTGCAATGAAGAGAGTGGCCAGAGCAGAAGGGGAACCAGATGTCCTGAGAAGGAAGGAATGCAAACCGCTGATCTCAGGAGACCCTGAGCAGTACCATCGGGATATTGGCAGGACCAGAGCTCAGCAGATAGAGGCGTCTGGGCCTGTGTGGTGAGGGGCAGGGCATGATGCCACTGAGGCTGTGACAATGGAAATCTGTCTCTCAACTGGACCTGGACTGGAGGAGTACGGTGGGTGGCCGTGCCGGTGTGGGGTTTTGTCAGCATGTCACACGGCTACAAGTATCTGGGAGGAGGGAATTTCAATTGAGGAACTGCCTCCATCAGACTGGCCTGAGGCCATTCGGGGAGCATTAATGATGGATGTGTGAGGACCACTATGGGTGCTGTCACTGCTGGGCTGGTGGCTTTCTAAGAAAGAAAGCTGAACAAGCCGTGACAGCAAACCAGCGGCATTCCTCCATGGTTCCTGCCTCTGCTCCTGTTTCACTTCCTGCCCTGGTGTTTTTTTTAGTGATGGACAGTGATCTGGACATGTCTGTCAGCCAAACCAATCCATCCCTTCCCAAGTTGCTGTGGTCAGTGTTTTGGCACAGCAACAGGAAATCAAGCTGGGACAGTAACTCCTTTGACTTCTCACAGTCACCTTTGCCTGGGCAATCTGTTACAGCTCTAGCTTTCTCTTGTCTCCACTCGTGGATCTGTGTCCTGTTTTGTGGCTAAGGTGAGTTGTTTTCATCTGAGACATGGTGAGTTGAGGAAAAACTAGAGGAGCCACCCAAAGAAACGAGATGCCCGGGGAGTAACCAGAAGAGTGGCCATGTTTCTTTCAGTGTGGCTGTGTTTCTTTCGAAAGGACTGCAGAGAGGCCTGGCTGTGAGTTTGAAGAAGAGGGTGGGTTGGATCGGCCAGATGTTTCCCAAAGTGCTTTGGGAAAGTAAAGCCCTAGGGGAGGGCTTAGGCAAGGCCACCTGGGACCACTAACTGTGACAATGACTGATTGGCTTGATAATCATCTTCCAGTTGCACAGATGTTTCCATTGATAGGAAATGTAAAGGCCGTGTGCCTAATCAGGCCACCGTGAGCTAGGCTGGAAATAGCGCGCAGTGCTATTGAGAGCCTCTATTGTGGTCTCCAGCTTCCCTAAGGGACAGCTGCCAACATAGCCATTCCCTGGGACTCTCATGCCTCCGCATTAAACCCCTACAGCCTTGTGTTCTTTTTTTACTTATATGTTTATTTATTTCTATGTTATGTGTGTGAGTGCCTTGCCTGCAGGTGTAAAGTTCACCAAATGCAGGCAGTGCCTGGTGAGGCCAGAGGAGTCTTGACCCCTGGAGATGGAGACCCAGGTGGCTTTGAGCTGCCATGTGGATGCTTGGAATTGAACGTAGGTCCACTGCAAGAGAAGCCAGTGCTCTTAACCACTGGTTGGTCTCTCCAGCCCCGAGACGGTTTTTATCCTTGTTGAAATCCCACGCCAGAGAAGCCCATCGGGCCCTGCGATGACAATAGGGTTGCAATAAAACTTGCACTGATGGTTTGAGCTAGAAGAGTAACCTTGTGCTTTCAAGCTTGGTGGGGACACAGTGGCTCTTGTGATGATGACATTATCACATGCATGGAGCTTGCCTGGCAAGCAAAATGACACCACCTCCAAATGTCGTGGCCAGTCAAATCAACCTTGACAAATCCTATCAGCAGCTTAGTCTAGAGTGACCAGAGAAAACATGGAATATCAAATAAACATTCAGAAAGCCATGAGAACATACACTAGCAAGTCTTATAACCTCAGGACTGAGTGTTGCCGGCTGGGCTATTCAGGAGAGCCCATGATCACTTATGAGCACAGACAGGTAAATTCTCAGGCACTACTTCCAACCCTTTACTCTTTTAATAAAATTCCCATTTACTCTTTTAGTCAAATTCCGAGGTGACCACTCCCCAACCAACCTGAGAGTAACTGTCTCCCCAGAATCTATATGCTACATATTACTCACTGAGCCATCCAAAACCTAGGAGGCAGGAGATGATGGAGAAGATAGCTTTACTGAAGTCTATCCCTGCGAGAAATAAATAAGACTTTTGTGTTTCAAATATCCATAGTGGGCAGGGCTCATGGCATGAGGGGTTTGATGGGGCACTAATATGTGGGAACTAAAGGGGGCTGAAGAAAGAATTGGGGAGGATAGCCCACGTCTGGTCAGAGTTCCTCCTGTGCAGACAGACATAGGAGGGCTGCCAGATGCTTTCCACTCAGGCCCGAGTAGGCATCTGGGTGGGGAGTGGACAAGGGGCAGCCCCTGACTAGGGGCCTCAGGTGACACCCTGTAGCCCCCGGGGTTATGGGAGAGAGGGCTAAGGGAGAGAGGTTCCCACACAGGCGAGAGTAAGCGCAGCAGGCCTTGATGAACAGAGACAGTCTATGGTTTTAGAGCTGTATTGTAGAAAGGCAGGGGGGAAGAGAAAAGGTAGAGAGAGAGAGAGACCGGCCATGGCCAAGAGGAGAGAAGGGGAAAAGGAGAGAGAGAGAGAGAAGAAAGGCTAGAGAGTAAGAGGGAGAGAGAGGAAGAGAGAGGAGAGAGGAGAAGAGAGAGGAGAATAAGGGGAGTAAGGAGTAAGAGAGCAAGGTGGGGCCAAGCAGCCCCTCTTATGGAATGCTGTTATCTTTACTGTTGCTAGGTAACTGGGGAGGAGTTTAGCCTGATGGTCAGAAGCTTGGGACATTGCCTACATGACTACTAATCATGCTTCTCTTGTGGGGGTTGAGGGGGCGGTAACTTCGACAGGAGCCAGGATTCCAGGAGACATGAGAAAACTCCTTCCATCCCATGTAGGTGAATTATCACCACTGGGTCCTGGGGTTCAACATCTAGCCTCAACTGGAAACCAGGCTGTCTGTGCATAGTCCAATGCCCCACACTAATATATTGTGATATCACTAATATAGTGATATTGGCGACTGTGGAGAGATTGTCCTCTGGACATAACACAGTTGCTACCTTCTTGAAATGTCAGCCACTGTGGTTACCCACATCAGACTCATGCAAGATTGGGACCACTAAGGATTTACAGTGGAGGTGGAGAGGAAGGGATGCCTAAGGCTATGCCTTTCACCCTCCCAAAGATTTACAGACAGTTAACAGTTGCTTTGGGAAAGAACTTTTCTTCATGAATACATTACCCTGAAAGTTGTACACACACACACATACACACACACACACACACAGGAAGACCTCATTTTGGTAGACTCATGTCCTCCCTTCTAAGGTGGATATTCTATGAATATCAAGTAGATATTTGCTCACATCTCTTTGGGAAGAGTTCACATAAAGGCTGGGGGTATCAAGAGAAAGAAAGGCAAGACATGGAGACACACACACACGCACACACATGCTTCTCTATGTGCATGTGTTCAGGGCTTAAGTGACAGGATCATGAGGCACAGCTTAGAATCTTATAATTTTTTAAAATTTATTTTATGTGCATCAGTGTAAGAGGTCAGATCCCCTGGAACTGGAGTTATAGACAGTTGTAAGCTGCCATATTGGGCTTGGAATTGAAGCTGGTACCTCTGGAAGAACAGCCAGGGCTCTTAACTGCTGAGGCATCTCTACCCCAGAAATCAGATATTTTTTTAAAGTAGTCTAAGTATCCTTGTGACATAAAAATATGTCTGACAACGTCATAACAAGCACTAGTACTATTAGTAATATATTTGTCTACCTAAACCCAAAATTCCAGAAACTACTACTTATCAGTCAGAGTTTAACAAAACTCAAGATATGATTTTCTTGGCAACCAAATTAGCAAATGTAGCTGAATTCTATGCAGAAGGCTCATGGTGAGAGGACGTGTTCTGATTGGTTTCCGGGGCGGAAAGATGATGAGCTGTGTGTGTGGCAAACTATGATCTGTTGTCCTGTATTGGAAAGGCAAGGGAACGCCATGCTTTCTCCTCAAGTACAGGCTAAGAAGCAGAGGCATGCTCATGGTCCCCCTTCTGCCTGCACTGGTTAGTTTTAACTGATGCCATTTAGAAACACCTGAAAGAGAGTTTTAAAGAATTATCTTTATAAGTTTGGTCTGCGGAAATATCGACGGGAGGTTGTCTTTATTTTTAATTGATGTAGAAAGATCTAGCCCACTGTGGGTGGTACCATCCCCTGAGTAGGGAGCTCCTGAACTATAATTATATAGTGCAGGAGAACTATAGGAAACTATAGAAACAGAAGACCACGGATGTGAAGTGACGGGCTGGTTTGAATCCCTGCCTTCCTCTCACTGATGGACGATCACCTGGAATTGTAGTCCATACGAAACCCCCTTCCCCTAAGTAGCTTTCTGTTAGGCTACTTTATCACAACAACAGAAATGAAACTAGAACACACTGCTCTTTGCAGAGTCCACCCCTGCTCTTTGTGGGAACTCGGTGTTCTGGCAGGCTACGCTGGATAGAAACTCTACAAAGCCTTGGTGTACTCTGTGCTCTGGTACATTGCTTCATGTCACAGGGATATTTAGAGAAAAGGTTTTGTTTGTGGCTTCCTCTGTTTAACCTTTATTTACTTAAACCTTTAGAAATCCCTTTTTGACCTTGAATCCCAACTCAATTAATGGTGCCACTTGAACAAGGAGAAATAAAAGCAGACAAAAATAGGTCATTTGTGCTTTAAAATTATCACGTACCAGAGCCCAATAATAGCCTCTTGAAGGAGCAAAGCAACTTGATAGATGGCAAACAGTTCACTCTCTCCATTGATTTTAAAATTTTAAAATAAAGCAAAATAAACAAAACCAGACCTGGCGTGTATTAAGACTACAATAAGCATTTAATGAATAAATCAAAGTTTAGAATAAGTCAACGTGACAATCTCTTGTAGCCACTGCTTATTTTAGTGACAGCTACACCCAATACTTGTCATATAGGAAGGAATTCATTAGGATAAGTGAATTGAATTTAACACTCAAAGCTGCTTTAAATTGCAAGGTTCAATAATTTTAATAAAAATGGATAAACCCAGGAGCCAGGAAGGATGTGATGCTGTGTTCAGAGAGTGGCTATGGTAATGCCAGCTAGAAGATAATTAAATTTCAGCCTACCAGTGTGGTGGCTCATCCCTGTAATCCCAGCACTTAGGCAGCTGAGGCAAAGGATTAGCACAGGTATGAAGCATACAGACTTTCTCCATGAGTTCTAAGTCAGCTTTGGCTAAAGCTCATAGCCTTTCTCAAAAAAAAAAAAAAAAAAAAAAAAAGTTATAGGAACAAGACACTCTTTTGTTAATGTCTAGTGATTTCTGTGAAGCAAGTGTGCTTATTTCATAATTTAAAATAAGTAAGTCTGAAAACCAAACTTTAAATAGTTCTCAACAGAATTATCATGAAGTGTCATTAGCTAGCATTAGCTTCTCCAGGCCTGCAGATTGATGAATCTGCTTCAAAATACAGGTCCTTTGGTCACTAGGAAGTGAGAGTTAATGGTATTCCTGATTGATGTGAAAAGGGACCAGGAAACAGAGGCTTGGGATGTAGCCACCCCATCATCATCATCATCATCATCATCAGATGACATTTAAGAGGTTTGGATTCAGACTGGGTTATACAGCCTGTGTCACAGATGTGACTAACACAGTTTGCTTTGGTTGACCTAAAGCATATAACCCTAGCATGGGGATTCACTTCTGAGGGCTGAGAAGTTCCTGTTGCTAAGGTACTTCCATCTCGAGGGCTACAGAGGACCTTGGTTCAATTTCTAGCACCAAGATAGTGGTTACAACTGTCGGTAACTCAGTTCCAAAGGATCACATGTCCTCTGCTGGCCTCCATGGGCACCAAGCCTACACATAAAGTGCAAATGTATATGTGGGCAAACTTGTACACATAAAAATAGAAAAATAAGTTATATACTATGCATACATAGTATATATGTATGTGCATATATGTTTATGTATATGTGTGTGCATATATATGTGTTTGATGTGTTTGTGTGTGTGTGTGTGTGTGTGTGTGTGTGTGGTGTTTAACAATCTTGCTTGATAAACTGAAACCCTTTGTTAGCCAGGACCACATCATGCTGAAAAGCTCTAACACTTTGGGTGAACTATGAGAACTCCATAAACTGTAATAATTTTGTTTCTAGAAGTAAGATTAAACCCATGTCTCTAGGATGCTCCCCTTCCCTGGTCCTCTGACCCCAAGTAATGGCTGGCCAGAGAAGATTTTCTTCCATTATCTGCCGTTCTTTAATTGACTGCCCCTGGCTATCCCCTGCAATGGCCGCTTACAGGCCCAAAAGGCAGCTTTCAAATTTCCTTCCTGTCCTCTGTCCTCCGAAACCTGTAAGAAGGAGTCTCCTCCTGTAATGTGGGCCTGAACTCTCCTTCGAGGCCCGTCATCCTGCTGTCTGCTTGTCTACAGATCCCAAGCCCCAAACCGTTCACTGTTCTGTGTAAAAGCCACAAACTGTGCTTTGGGCTGAGTCGAGGTCCCTAAAGCTCTAGGGATGTCTCAGACCACAGAAGGTTACAGCAGGAAGCTGGGTCTCCTTACCTGAACCTCAAAATGTTGAACCAACAAAAACCCAAACTTGGTGTTTGTGTGTTCCCGTCCCTGTTACCTATGGTCGAACAGGTAAACTCGGGAAAAACAGAGTTTTCTGTTACAGGACAAACTGACAGCTTGAATGAGAAATGTTTCCTCAGGGTTTGAACATAGTGGTACTATTTAGAGACTGTTGAGGAGTGTTGCCTTGCTGGAGGAAGCACATCACTGGTGTGCGTTTTGCGAGCTGATTGGCTCATTCTCCTCCACTTTCCTCCCTCTGCCTCTCAGCTTCCTGCTCCTGCCTTCACATCTCCCCACCTTGATGGATTTAGCTCCCTCTGGAACCATAACCCTGAATAAACTCTCCCTGCTCTTAAGTTGCTTCTGGCTGGGATGTTTTATCACAGCAACAGAAAAGTGACTAACTCAGAGCTTCAGCTTCGCAAACGACACTAAATCACCATCCTTTCCCACAGCCGTACCAATTACTGAATCACTTTAACTGATTCCCTTATATACTAGAGAAGCAATAATTGGTTTAGGACCTTGTTCCCATAGACAGTTTTTGTAAACAACACATGCTGAGACTTCCAATGTAACAAATAGTAAAGAAGTGCCTGAAATTGGATTTCATTGGATATATAATACTATTTCTCCAAGCAAGGACCCCTGTCTGTATAGAGTTACATTTTAACATTGCATTTTCATTTCAATAATAATCAAAACATAATCAAAGCATAATTTACACAATCCATTGTTTATTTTGTTTGTATTTTTTTAAATGCATATGAGGGTTTTGCCTGCATGGGTCTCTGTCTTGCACCACATGCATGCCTGGTGCGTGTGGAGGACAGAAGAGGGCACTGGATTTCCTGGAACTAGAACTACAAACAACTGTGAGCCTCGATCTGGGTGCTGGGAACTGAACCTGGATCCTCTGGAAGAGCAGCTGGTGCTCTTAACCACTGAGCCATCTCTCTAGCACTACTTTCTTCCATTTTTGAGACAGTCTCCCTATGTATTCCAGGATGGTCTTAGACTTTCAATCCTCCTGCCTCATCCTTCCCAACTGAGATGACACTTGGTGCCACCTTGTTCAGCAACTGTCCTAGTGATGACCTTTCAACTCCTGCGATTTCCAGTTCTAAGTGCTCACATTTGCTCCCATGCTTAGTAAAGGAATTGACGTCAGAAGAGGAAGACGGTGTGGCTGAAAGCAAGGAGTTAAGTTCTGTCTTACCATGAGGGGCCTGGGGATGGAACATAGGTGATCAGGCTCCGAAGCAAACTCCTTTAACTGCTGAGCCTCTGTGTCTCTCCTCTTTACAAATATTCTACCCGATAGATAGTACCTGCTGAAATAAGTTCCCACTGAAAGGAAATTATCAAAATTGAAGCAGTCAAAGATAATATCTTAATCATTCTCAGCTAAGAACTGAAGAACAAAGATAATAATGATTTTGAATAAAATAAAGACCAAATAAAGGCACAAGGTCATCCCGGGGAGGAGGCAGAAGCTCCAGACGAGGGCACCTCTACCCTGGTAGGCATCAGAGTTGCCATGACACCTTTAAAACAGTGTGACAGCTCTGTTAAACATCAATTAAATTAGATTCCAGACCTGGGAGCCACACATGCATAATTCAAAGCTTCCCAGGTGACACCGACTTGAAGTTGGGACTGAGAGCCACTGTTGTGGAGCAATTAAAATAGAGTGTTAGATAGGAAAGCTGGGCTGTGCACTACACAAGGCTCACAGATATTTTAAAAATATCCACCCATCTCAAAAATATTAACCCAGAATTGTTCCTGTCTAAAGGAAATGCAGGGACAAAGAGTGGAACAGAGACTGAAGGACAGGCCATCTAGAGGCTGCCCCATCTGGGGACCCATCCCATATGCAGACACCAAGCCAAAACACTATTGCTGATGCCAAGAAGTGCTTGCTGACAGGAGCCTGATATGGATGTCTCCTGAGAGGCTCTGCCAGAGCCTTAATGATACAGAGATGGATGCTTACAGCCAACCATCAGACTGAGCACAGGGACCCCAATGGAGGAGTTAGAAGGACTGAAAGAGCTGAAGGGGTTTGCAACCCCATAGGAAGAACAACAATATCAACCAACCACACCCCCAAGAGTTCCCAGGGACTAAACCACCAACCAAAGAGCACACATGGAGGGACCCATGGCTCCAGCCACATATGTAGCAGAGGATGGCTTTATCTGACATCAATGGGAGGAGAAGCTCTCGGTCCTGTGAAGGCTCGATGCCCCAGTGTAGGGGAATGCCAGGGCGGGAAGGCGGGAGTGGGTAGGTGGGTGGGAGAGCACCCTCATAGAAGCAAGGGGGAGTGGGGTGGATAGGGGGGTTGCGGAGGGGAAATAGGGAAGGGGAATAACATTTGAAATGTAAATAAATAAAATAACCAATAAATTTTTAAAAATAAAAAAAAAATATATCCCTTTTCAGGCCAGGAGGTAATTCAGCTTCAAATACTTGTATTACCCTTTGTGTGAGCACTGTTTCATACTGTTTTCTCATGTGTGTGTGTGTGTGTGTGTGTGTGTGTGTGTGTGTGTACACATGCATATTTGCCTGTCATGACATAGATGTGTAGGTCAGAGGACAACTTGCAGGACTCAGTTCTCTCCTTTACAATGGTGGGTTCTGAGCATTTAGCTTGGCTAGCCACATTGGTGACAAAGGCCTTTGCCAGCTGAGCTTTCTCACCTGAACCCTACCACAATTTTTTTTTTAAACTACATATTTGGGGCAGATTTTCTTTCTCGTACAATGAGTGTTTTTATTCCACTCAAAAGAAGCAGATAATATTACCAGGAAAGATTGCTTTGCTTTAAAACTAATGCACACATGTATGAGTAGACTCTGAAAATCATTAGCAGCGAATGGATCTGGATGCGACTCGTAGAGTCTGCCACCTGAGGAAGCTAATGGGCGATAGCATATGCGGGCATGTTAATTAAAGTTAAATATAGCCTGAGCATGTGTTCTAATGGGAGTCCTGAGAACTGAGTAGTCAGGGCTGATGTTCTGAAAAAAAAAAAAAAAAAAAACAACTGCAAAAATCAAAGGAGAGCAATACAGTGTGCAATCACAGCACTCAGGACAGAGAAGAACGTGGAGATAGACTAGGCTAGAGTTGGCCACTTCTTCAAGCATCACCTCGGAGGTCTAACTACCATTGATGCAGCAAGTGGTAGAATTTCCAGATTTGATGTGGGGAAATGAATTTCTATGGGGTTTGTTTTAAAAGGAAGAAAATTTATGGAGATTTAAAAACTTTGGAACAAAGTGAAGACTCCCTGGCCCTCAACCTTCTTGTATCAACCCCTTCACAAATATTCTTTCTAAACTATTTATGAATTCATTTGTGTTGTGTTGGGGGCATGCATGTGGCACGGGGGCCTTCAGGGGATGGAAGGACAATTGTCCAGAGTTGGTTTTCACCTTCTGACATGTAGGTTTCTGGGACTGAAATTAGATCATTAGGCTTGGCAGCAAGCTCCTTTGCCCACTGAGCTACACTGTCAGCTCCTCTTTACAAATAGTCTATATGACAGTTAGGCCCTAGTTTATTTTCCCAGCAGAGGGACATGATCAAAACCTAGAGAATTAGAAGCATGTAAATTCCAATTCTACTTCTTTCTGAGTTCACAGGACACAGTGGGCAGAATATGGAATTGCACATGGGCTGAGCCCGGAGTTCAAGATGGGCTACAGATATTTACATCTGCTCAGAGTTGTCAGTCCATGGCTCATTCAGTTTTCCTTGGCTATTAATTACTTACTTATTTGTATGTGTGATATATATGTGGATACACGTGTGAAATTTCACATGCCCCTATGTGCAGTTGCAGAGGCCAGAGGCCTGGGTGTCTTCCTTCCCCTATCCACCTTATTTTTTGATAGTCTCTCTCTCTCTCTCTCTCTCTCTCTCTCTCTCTCTCTCTCTCTCTCTCTCTCTCTCTCTCTCTCTCTCTCTCTCTCTCTCTCTCTCTCTCTCTCTCTCTCTCTCTCTCTCTCTCTCTCTCCTGGTCTTGATTTCTGGGTAAGCATGGATGACCTTGAATTCCTGATCCTCCTGTCTCTACCGCCTGTGTTCTGGGATTGCAAGTGTGTGCCAGAAACACAGCTTTAGGTTTTAGGTTGACGGGGGCTTCTCTATTTGCCCAAGGCAAGCCTTGGCTGTATTCCCATGCAGCCTGCCCAGGGTTTCTCTGATTCCACTGCCAAGTTGAGTTATCAGCCCCAAATCCACATGATCCAAAAGTGCACTTCCGGCCGGGCATGAGGGGTGGGAAGGGTCATGATTGCTCCCTGGAACAAGCACTTAGCCCCCGAATCTGACCTGAAAATAAACCCCCCCCCCCCGTGGAACATTTCCTGTGTCATGCAACCTGACTCTTCTTCCTTCAGCTCAAATACAGGCAGATTGTCATTGTTTGGCCTGGCAAGCAGGGCCATGACCTAGCTTGAAAGGAAACCCTTGGAGCTCTAGGCTGGCTCTCCAAGCAAGTCCACACTCTCCTGCCAGGGACCTGCATATCACTGCTTCCTTGCATGTCTAGAGTATAGTAGGCACAGAAAATAATTGTTGAAGGAATGAATTAGAACATCTTCCAGCTTTCCAATGCTTTTGCCCCTTTTATTATTAAGGACAAACTCCAGGTTTCCCCTGGATCATTTTCTCTACTCCATATTTCTCTGTCCTTTCTCCGTAGTTTCCTGAGTTCTGCCCAGGCACTCCTGCTCCCTACAGAAACTATACGCAGCCACCTTCAAGCCTCTCCCTTTGCTCTCTGATAAGTATTTTGTGGTCAGAACACATTGTATATACACACACAGATTCAACCTTTCATTCAAATCAATTTAAACATTGTAAGTGTGTAATGGTGGGATGGGAGGGGTTTTCCTTATTTTTTCGTTGCTTGATGACAGAACTCATTGTGCCTTGTCCATATTACCCATACCTCCATCTCATCTGTATGTACACCCTGCCTTGGCTTCAGAACAATTGTAGAATTTAGTGTGTGTGTGTGTGTGTGTGTGTGTGTGTGTGTGTGTGTGTGTCGGGGGGAGTATGTGTATGACAGAGATCTCGCTCGCTCGCAGAACAGGAAGTGATGTCAGATATGGAAGCCATGCCAGTCCACAAAGCTCTGTTCCTGTCTCCTGGGCCCCACTTCCCTCATCTAGGTTCTCTTTTCAAAAGTTCCCCAACTTTCTCAATCAGATAGACACCACGTGTTCCAACACTCAAGCCGGCACATTTCATATCCAAATTGATGTGAGTAACGTGCTTTAAATAGCATTAAATGAGTTGAAAATTTGGTGGGACCCAAAGTATACGCCAGACTCTTCTAACAGACTCTGGGCAGCCTGCAGGACACTGGCAAGGACTCCACAGAGGCAGGGCCAGCATTTACAACTGGAACCCGGAAGGAACTGGCAAAGGGGTAACCAGATCAGAGACTCTACTTGTGAAGTGTTGTCCTTGGGGCAGAGCAGCACAGCACCTTGCTGATGCAGAGGGGAGAACGGGGCCACCCATTGCCGAGGTCCTCCCAAGACCAGGGATGGAACGCAGGGTACTGCAGAGTTGAGGCAACAACCAATCCACTTAGTGCTGCTCTCGGCGGAGTTTTCATTCGCAATGGGTAAGGTTTAGCGCGGAGACTTATCTTAAGGTAAGTGCTAAGTGGGCTTAGAATAAGTGATTGTTGCATACCAAGTCCTAAGTGGGACATCTATGTCACCCCCCTGCCCCAAGGTTAGTGGAACACTGAGGAGGAAGAAGCGGCAGAAAAGTGTCAAGTAATGGGAAGGAGCGCAGGGAGTCGCCACCTTCTGGACATGACATGCTATTACACCTGTAAACTCACAGGAGGTTACTGGCACAAGGCTGGACCCATCAACAGTTCATTGTGGATGGGGGAGGTGCTCTCGGGGCCCAGCCCTCCCTGAGAGCTATAGGTATTAATGGTTTCTGGGGCAGGGAGAGTGATATCTTCAGTGGTACATCCACTAAAGAACTCAGCCATGCTCATGCAGGAACCCCTAATGAAATGCAGTTGGATAAAAAAAAAATTTAAAAGGTAATAAAGTAGGAGGAGGTAGAAGCGCTGGGAAGAAGAAAGGTCTCAGGGGTTCAGTGGGAGGGCATAGGCGATGAAAGAGGATAGTGGGGAGATATGATCAAAGTGTGTGTGTGTGTGTGTGTGTGTGTGTGTGTCTGCGTGCACGTGTGCGAGCCCGAATGCAATTGTGAGTGAATAAATACATTTTTAAAAGTCAAAACATATTTCCCAGAACATATTTTCTTATTCTCCCCATGGCCAGCCAGCCTCTGCAATATGGCTTCTTTTTCTGTATGTGTCTCAGACAGCCCCTAGGGCAACATGAGTCCATCCTGACAAGGTAAGAATACACGTTTTATTTTCCCTCCCTGGCTGGGTGATAGGTTCTAAATAAACAAATGGAAACTAGGCAAACCTAACTTCTTTTTCCCATAATGTACAGTTCATAATTCTGAAATTCTGAAAAAATAAAACAAACAAACAAACAAACAAAAACAACCCAATGCTTAATTCTCTTCTGACCTCACAGAAACCTTCCATGGCTCTCTGGCAAGCTTTCCCCAAGCTCATTTGAGAAGCAGTATTTTTGTGAATGAGCCAGTCAAGGGCAGAGAGAATCAGACTGATTAAATTCCAACTTCAAGGTGCATAGGGTGGGACACGGTGGTTGGGTTGAGACTGAGGAAGTCTTATTGGACTTGAAGTACATGGTTAATTTAAACCAGCAACGGAAGACCCACTTGCCTTTGGGCAGACAGAAGGTTGCTGCTTGGAGCTCTGGCTCACTGGTCTGGTTTCATGTCTGTCCTTCCTTTGTCCTCTGTGGAAGCTGGTGAGGCTCCTCCCTGCCTCCTAGCTGGGGAGATGAAATGATTTCAGTTCAGATTCTGGAGTTCCCAAGAAAAGGCAAAGCCAACAGACCAATGATTGCCTCTGCTTTGAGAACCAGTTAGTAGGTCTGCTGATAAAATGGGTTGCAAATGGCACAGATTCAGACATAAGACAACCATGTAATTTATTGTCGCCTGACACTTGGCCAGCTCAGCAGAAACCCCACAGTCATGGATGCTCCTGCTAAGAAGGCTTGTAGAAACTTGCATTTACATCCAAGCCAAGTGAGATTCCCCTCCCTCCCTCCCTAACCCCCTCCCTCCCTCCCCCTTCTTCTCTCTTTCCTTCCCTTCCTTCCAACCCTCTTTTCCTTTATTTCCCTATTACATTACAGAGGGTAGGCTCCCTTTGTAATATTCATTCAGTGTGATATTTTTATGAACATCTAGAACAGTCATGCAAATAGACTCTTAAATCTGAAATGTTCCCATAGTAATCTTCATTAGCATGCCGGTTCTATTCTCAGGGATGAACGAAACCCACCCACATAAAAGACTGGGGTTCCATGCATCCTTTCAGCCCGATATAGATAAGCATGCATACCTAGGTGCAAAGTATCATTGGAAACATGTCCAGTTTCAGTCTAATGGTCTGCATTTGGAAGACACCCCAGAGATCTCAGGCACAACGGAGGCACACTCAGACCTAGAGCGTAGCCAGTGCCAAAGAAGGTGGAAGAAAGAACTGGGCTTTCAGGGCAACCTTGCTGTTTGTGGCCCTCTGCTCTAATGGCTTTTGTAGTCTCTATGCCAAAAAAAAAAAAAAAAAAAAAACAATCACCTTAAAAAGGAAGGTGTTACTTTAGCGGACAGTTTGAAGATACAGTCCATCATGATGGGGAAGGTATCATACTAGGAGGCTTCTGGTCACACGTGTCCACAATCAGGAAACACACACACACATACACACAGATACACAAACATATACCCATATATACACACATATGCACATAGAGACATACACACATGAACACACATACACACACATATACACATATATACATACATATGCACTCATACATACATATACACAGACACACACCCATGTGCACACACACATGCACACAGATATACACACATATACCCACATGTACACACATATACACATACACACACAGATGAACACACATACACACATATATACATATATACACACATATACACTCACACATACACACAGATACACACATACACACACACACACACACACACACACACACACACACACACTGGTGCCCAACTTGCTCTCGCCTTTTTATTCAGTGTGGTCCTCTAGCCCAGGAAAGGTGCTGTCTACATTAGGGAACCTCTTCCCACCTCAGCCAACCTAATCCAGGACCGCCTTCACAAACATGCCCAGAGGTTAGTTTCTAGGGTGATTATAAATCCTATCAAGTTGTCAGTTGATATCAACCATCATGGTCTCCCTCTTTCTGTTTTCTTTTCCTCAAACTCAAGTGCCAGAAAAAGTCTGTTTCAAGATGTATATAAGACACATGCCCCAAAATGGGTCCTGACTTTTCGTAGAATTCACTGTGATTGGAGAACTAAGGAAGGGTGGGTGTGAGAGAGAGCTGCTTCCACAGACAGGCAGGGTAGGGTCTCAGGTGGTTCTTCAGTCATGGTGACCACTAAGCTGTTATTAGGTTCCATGTTTCAGCCATGAGGCTGGTCTGTGAGTCTTAGGAACAAACTGGAGTCCT
The DNA here is from genome assembly GCF_900095145.1 of Mus pahari. Classification (NCBI taxonomy): domain Eukaryota; kingdom Metazoa; phylum Chordata; class Mammalia; order Rodentia; family Muridae; genus Mus; species Mus pahari. Next base: position 109,344,536 of record NC_034599.1, on the reverse strand, counting down.
TACTTTAGAACTTTTCCCATGGAGTAGGGGGCATGCTTTAGGACAATATACTGCTTTGCTATGGTGAACATATGACTTGGAACCTGGACAGACTCTCAAAGCCAAGATCTGCAGAACTAGAGAGGGACATTTGTTTATGCTGCTCTATTACTCCTGCAGTGGGCAGCAGCCGGGCTTCAGAGGAGACATAGCTGGGTCACCTTTGTCTTGGTACACAGTTCCCTTCCCCCTGCCCACCCCAACACACTTAGATTTGTGTTTTAGTCCTTGCATGGGAAACTCTCAACTCTAGAAAGATCACAGACTTGATCTTTCTATGCTGCTGATAAGGGGATCTGACAGGATCTGACAGGATCTGATAGGATCTGACACACATTCACAATGGAGACAGCAGGAGGACCAGGCCAGTGAGTCCACACAATTGGAAGGCTGCAGCTTCGCTCAGCTCACTGCAGTCTGAGGGTCTCTAGACAATCTCCCTTCCTCTATTCTCTTCACAGATCTCAGACCTATGAACCAAAGATCCTCTTGGTCTCAGCTCAGTTCTTCCCCTGTGTCTTTCGGGCACATCTCCTGGTACATGTTTTATATTACTAACTTGTCTAGGCACTGAACACTTGGTCACCAGTCATTGCCACTATTTGAGGTGCTTTACGTGGTACAGCCTCACTGGAGAAATTATGTGACTGGGAACAGGCGTTAAGGGTGGGGGGAAAGTCCTAGGCTACTTCTAGATCATTCTTTCCATGTTGTTCTTGTGGTTCAAGATATGGCCACTCAGCTTCCTGTTCTTGCCGCCATGTCTGCTGCTCATTGCCATTCTACCACCCTGCTGTCCTGGACTCTTATCTGTCTGGAATTGGAAGCCTAAATAAATCTATTCTTCTATAAGTTGTGTTGATCATTGTGTTTTATTATATCAACAGAAAAAAAAAAAACTAATTACACTAACATAAGGAAGTTTAACAAGTCTAAAACTGGGGAGAGAGACTTGGGCTAAAGACCAGGGCACAACCCTCTCCAGCACTCGGAAGGAAGCTGTAGCCACCCCCTCTAAGGGGGTTCTGTGGGTTGAGTATGAAGGTTTTCTTTCACTCTCAGAACCACTGCTGGTTTAGGCTAAATATCTAGACCTGTTCACATGCCAGTTCGGCATCCCTGACCCCAAACCCTGAGATCTGAGATGTTCTAAAAAATCTGAATAAATTCCACATCTGACTTCATGTGAGAGATCCCCTAGCCAAAGCCTGAAAATAGTCCCATCTAATGCTCCTCACATGCTGTGTATAGGCTTTGTGGAAAACAGGAGGAAATCTCATTTTAATGCCTGGGTACCTCCCCCAAGGTTTCTCACTGTGTCCATGCAAATACCTTAAAACCTTGGAATGGAAAGTCTGAATTCTAAAACAGTTTCATTCTAAAGGACAAACAAGCAGATTCTTCTGTGGTCCCTTGTCAGCTCTGTTATTGTGATTTTAATCCTTGAGCAAGAAGCTAGTGTCAGATGTTGTAATCCAGTAGAACCCAGAGGAGTTTGAGTCAATAAGTTCCTAGCCTGTGTGAGAAATCTAACTGCTAGGCAGCCACCCCTTAGAGAAAGCATCTAATTGAGGTTGTCTCTAGGTTGTTGGCACAGCATGTACCCCAGATGCAGTAGTGGCAGTTGGAAAAGAATGGGACACCTGAAGGTCTAGCTTCTCCTTTAGCTAATTGTGTTGTGGGTATTCACCAGAGAAGACTGCTCCGACATGGGGTTAAGGCAATAGAAAGTCTTTATTAGTGGGCCCGTGGCTCCACTGAGAGTTTGAGATCCAGGTGTAGCCCCAAGCCTTTCTCGGGGTGAGCTTTAAAACACAAAAGCTGTGTTCTGGGTGCCAGGGTGAATTGGTACCTAGGGAGGACCTGCCCCTTCCCAGAAGTGAAAGGGGGGGGGAGAGGAGAGGCAGAGGAGTGGGAAGGGGGTTGTGATCAAGTGAATAAATAAATTAATGGGGGGGGGTGTTCTGGTATGACACATTTCAGTTAACAAGAACAGTTAGCCAGAAGCAGAACTCCAGAATCTATAAAGCAAGGTTAGGACATTTTGAGACTTTCCCAGAACATTGATGGATTAGCTCTGTGTTTTAGTTTCGGCAGATGGTGCTGTCTACTTGCTGAGTTTTATAGCCCAAATGGTACTTCCATCATGGAGTCAGTTGTGCTAAAGTCTAGGGCCGACTAAGGCCTGGGGCCTGGTTACATTTATAAGATGAGGAAAGACCAAGCCATCACATCTGGGCGGCAGTAACAGAGTAGATTCTCCTCAGTATGGGGTGTAGGAGGTTCTCAGTGGGACCACATTGCACGGCATGAGCCCTCTGGACAAGGACCAGACTCACAGAGCACAGGGGCTTTGTTCTCTCACTCCCTCCCTCATAATTCTTAATGTCTACCCAGCCGTCTCCTCCTCCTCCTCTTCCTCCTTTCCCTCTTCTTCCCCCTCTTCCTCCTCCTCCTCCTTCTCTTTGTCCTCCTCATCCTCCTTCTCCTTCTTTCTTCTTCTTTTTGAGTCCTATGTTTATTTGTATGTAAGTTTACATATGTGTGGATGCACTTGTGTATAAGTGAATGTTCACATGTATGCATGCATGTGGAGGACAGACAGGGACATCAAGTGTTTTGATTACTTGATCTCCTCTCTTTTTACTGAAATAGGGTCTCTTTTTCAATACAAAGATTACCAGTTAAGTTAATCTACTAGCTAGCTTAACAAGGATTCCCCCATTTTCTGAGTACACACACACACACACACACACATTTAATATATATTAATAATATATATTGATAAGCCAGCACACTCACCTAGATTTTATGTGGATGCTAGAAATCCAAACTTTGGTCCTTAAACTTATTATTTTTTTTTTGTTTAAAGATTTATTTATTTTATGTGAGTACACTGTAGCTGTCTTCAGACACACCAGAAGAGGGCATCAGATCCCATTACAGATGGTTATGAGCCGCTGGGAATTGAACTCAGGACCTCTGGAAGAGCAGAGAGTGCTCTTATCCACTGAGCCATCTCTCCAGCCTGAGCTTAGTTAAACATCTTCAGCAGTAACCTACCCCTAAGTCACCTCCCTATCTGAGTCCTGTATTTTAAATGTTGATCATTATCTCAGAGTCTTACCAAGAAAATCACTTTTTCATTTTATCTCAGAGTTTTATAATAGGGCACAGTTGTGTCATCTGGATTCTGCAAGTTTACTAAATTCAAAACAATGCTTTGGGAATTTTGACATGTTTTCATATGAACTCAAAATGTGAAACTTGCCACTGAAGTTAGGTTCCTCTAACAAAGAGTCCTGCGGGCTCCTCTGACAAGAGAGTCCTGCAACAGAGTTTGAGGCTCAGAAACGTACTTTAGCAACTTCTTCTTCACGGAGCTTGTGAGTGCTCAGGCCTTCTCGGTGTAGCAGCTACTTTTCACAGTTGTGGCTGAAACACCTAGCAGAACAAGGTGAGGGAAAGGGATTTATTCAGATCAATAGCCTCACGGGATGCAGTCCATCGGAAGAGGGAGGTCAGGGCAGAGTCCACTGCAGTAGGTCACATGGCAGAGACTCCTAACCCCACAAACACCAAGAAGCAGAGAGAACGGGACAGAACCAGAAAAACCTTCAAAGGCGTGTGTCCAGGGACTTCCTCCAACCAGCCCAGCCTCGCCTGCTAAAGGTTTCACAACTTTCAAAATGTGCGCCCTGCGCCAGGACAGTTCAGAACCCAGGCTCAGCTGCCATCAGCGGCGCTGACACGGTAGAGCCAGACAGCTGTAGACACGCCTGAGGGATGGACCTCCCTCGTGTGTTCTGACGCAGCAGTGACTGCACACAGGTAGCACAGTTGTGCTGGGGAGGCTAGGGAGGGAGTATTGCGAGTTTGAAACCAGCCTGGGCCACGCCGTGAAGCAGCTATCTCAAAACACAACGGATCAATGCGTAAGAGCAGCAGAGGCAAAACTGGCTGATAGACAACTCTGGGCCCAGAGACTCTGTATTCGTTACTCTCTGTGGCTGTGATAAAGTACCTTGACCAAAGGAAGAAAGTGTTTGTTTTGGCCTGTGGTTCCAGAGAGGTAGTTCATAGTGGCAGAAGAGGCACGAGAGCAAGCAGCCAGAAGAAGCTGAGAGGTCATATCTTCAACTATGAAATAGAGAACAAACTGGAAATAGGACCAGGCTGTACACCCTCTGTGCCAACCCCAGGCTATGTACCCTCAGTGCCAACCCCAGGCTGTACACCCTCAGTGCCAACCCCAGGCTATGCACCTTCAAAGCCAACCCCAGCCATATACTTCCTCTGGCCAGGCTCCACCTCCTAAAGGTTTCATAACCTCTCCAAACAGCATCATCAGCTGGAAGCAAGTGTTCAAATATATGAGCCAATGCCGGACACTTCTCATTCAAACCAGTATAGACTGTAGTTTTCAACAGTGGTTTTGAGAAGGAAAAAAGGGGGAGAGAGAGAGAAAGAAAGAGGGGGAAGGGAGAGAGGGAGAGGAGAAAGATAGAAAGAGGGGGGAGGAGGGAGGGAGAGGAAGGGGAAGAGGGAGAGGGGGACAGGCAGAGGAGAGAGAGAGAGAGAGAGAAAGAGAAGAAGAGAAAGAGAGAGAGAGAGAAAGAGAGAGAGAGAGAGAGAGAGAGAGAGAAGAAAGAAAGAAACTTCCTCCTCTTCCTCCTTCGCTTCCTCCTCCCTCTGCTCCTCCCCATCCCCTNAACTTCCTCCTCTTCCTCCTTCGCTTCCTCCTCCCTCTGCTCCTCCCCATCCCCTACTGCCCACTGAACCCAGGGCCTTGAGCCTGGCAAGCATCTAACCGCTGAGCTCCACGTGGATTGTTCACATTTTTTATATATTTGTGAAAAATGATGCAATGAAGCACGCATTTTCCTGGCAGCTACTTGGCTGCTTTAAAGGCTACCCATCTGGCTGTACGTTAATTTACGTAGCCTGCTCTCATTCTGCTGTAATGACTGTTTATTGTTGGGCTCAGGTTGCAGTAAAGAGAATGGGATCCTGGAACATCACAAAGCCATCCATTCGTTCTCGTCAGGATGGTTTCAGAAAAATAGTAAATACTTTGAAAGCCATTCAGTCTCAAGTTTGGATATATATTTCTATTTTGTGAATATTTGTTTTGCGTTTTTACTGGCTTGAAAAGTCAGGCTTACATAAATATTGGATCTTTTCTGTGGAATTTCACACACTGTCCATTCCGTGTTGAAGGTGGGAACTTGTTGCCATGGAGATGATTTCCAAAATTCCAGTTAGGTTTGTGATTTCTATTAGGAAATGAGCATCCAAAATAAATGACTTTTTCACAGTGCCCTTCAGTGTTGAAGCCAACCTTTAAACTGACCCCAGTGCATTATCCATGGAATTATCTAGATATAATTACTTGTGCTAACAATAAAAAGTCATTGGATATCGATACTTACTCTGAAGTGTGTGGAATGCATAATTAGGAAAGCTGTTGGCCATATTCTACATTAAAATCTCAGTTCTACCCATGGAAGAGCACCCGGGAGGTTGGTACCTGGAGGGTATCTGAGTGATCTTACTCATCTCCCCGTTAGTTTTGCAGAGCTGGGAACTAAACTCAGCCCTCAGCCATACTAGGAAGGTACTCTACCACTGAAAACACATCTCTATCCTCGAAGCAGAAAGTAGAAAATGTAAATATAACAGGTTTCACGTGCTTTTAATCCTAGCACTCAAAAGGAAGAGACAGGCAAAATCAACCAACCAACCAACCAAACAAACAAACAAACAAGTAAACAAGAGTTTTCCCTTTGGGTTGTATATGTAGTTTTCCCTTTGGGTTGTATGTGTAGAGCCAAGGAAAGGCGAGGAGATGATGCAATGAGATTCAAATTCTCCATCTGTGTCACCGTCCTCTCTCAGAACTGCTAAGTTTGGGAAATAAAACCATTGTATGCCCAGTTACAGTTTTATTTCAGGCAATGAACAGCTTTTATTTTGTGTATTCTCCATGTAGTAATAAAGCAGTCAATAATCTGTTATTCATCTGAAATTAGAATGTAGCTGAGCACCCTGTGTTTTTCTTGGTAACCCTCCCATGTAGATGTCAGAATCTTTGGGGGCCTTGGTATTTTCCCACATTATTTTGTCATATTAGTATTTCTATTTATCTGTTTGTTTTTATTTTGTTTCTTGGTTCCGAGGAGTAAGCCAAGGTACCTGGACCTTAAAGAACAGACCTTTCCTCTTGGATTCCATCTCCAGACCTTGGTTTTTAAAGATAGGATCTTGCCATTTTGCCCAGTCTGGCTTTGAATGTATGAGACCTCTGTAACACCCCTCCAGTGCTGGGATTAAAGGCACATGCCACCATGTCTGGCTGATACACGTTTTAGTTCCAGTAATTCTTCCTTCCAATAGAATTGTACAAAGTTAGAAAAAGTTTGAGTCTGCAGAAAGTGGTCTCCAGTTGTTGGTGGCTGGACTCAGAGATGGCTTCTTTATCCCTGACCCATCCAAAGTCTCAGGTCTATATTATGGTGCAGAAATGTTGACTTCTTTGGTATGGGTTTTTGCCATTTCCAAAATGTGCTCTTAGCCCTGGTAGGGATTGCGGGGGAGGCAATGACATGATGTGATTTCTTTGTAAGCGAGAGGGTCAGAATTTGATATCCAGAAACCCATGTAAAAGCTGGGTGTGGTGTTGTGTGCCTGTAATCCCAGTGGTAGAAAGGCAACAAGAAGTGGTTCTTGGAGCTTCCCAGAGGTTCCTGGAGGTTCACTAGTCAGACAGTCTAGACGATTCTGTCTCAAAGAGCAAATTCATGCAAGAGGCAGACAGTGCCTTGACACCTGCCCTTCATACATATGTACACATGAACACACACAGAAATAGAAACATACACAGATTGCCCTCGGAAGAATTAAACAGTGAAGCAGAACCCAGCTTTTAGTGAGAACAAGCGTATTTAACATCAAGACATAAGTTGCTAGACGATATTAAGTTAACCACCATCCCAGAGAGAAGAAATGGCTCACAGGAGGCTCTTGCCACTTTCTGCCACCTGCCTTCATTTAGCTCATCTGTCTGTCTGTCCATCTGTCCATCCATCCATCCATCCCACCCATGTTCTCACCCTCACTCTAGGTTCTATTATCCACACTGCAAAGATAGCAGTGAAGAAGCTGGATAAAGTAATTTCTTCAGAATGTTTTATTCCTCATGAAGAGAGATTTAAAAAAAGAAAAAACAAATAAATGAGGGTGAAAATGTGTAGATCTGATGCTGGGAAGAAATGTCAAAATGTTTGTTTCCCAACATGGTGGCTCACAGCTCCTGTTCCGGGAGCCCAAAGCCCTCTTCTGGCCTCTACTGGTACTGCATGAACATGATATAGATGCATTCAAGCAGGCACACTCATATATAGATAAATAATTTAAAATAGAAACAATCTGGACATCATTGGTGATTTTCCAGTATGTAGCGATGAGTCAAGTACAGTCCAGTCATGCCCCATGACTTGTGACTTGAACAAGCTATCACTAAGTCAGTATGAGATGGGAGAGAGACTGGCACAGATATAGGTATCTCTGGAAAAGTTACAATGGCTTAGAGAAGATATATAGTTATTTTTTTTAAAAGAAATTTGAGTTGACCACCCATCTGTTTTCACTCATTGAACAAACATTTCACACCCTTATTGATTCAAGAGACTGCTATTCTAATTGTGTGTTTTGTTTGCCTTAAGTTAATTTTACAAAATAAGCATAGACTATTAGCTCACATGATTAGCTTACATGGTCAAGACACTGTTTCATGGAAGGTTATTTCCTGGTCATTTAATAAGGTGCGACTCCCAAGTCTGTTACAAGGATTGTTGAAAGCTTTTATTATAAAACCATCTCACTCCATAGGGCAAACGAAATCAGATCAACAGTGGTGGTTCTAATTATTACACAGGTGGGGTGAGAGGAGATTGAGGGAGCGAGTGGATAAAATGCACCCCTTACATTAGAATTCACTGGAATTTGAAATCACTCCAGCAAAGCCATCAGGTATAAAAGGGGAAGATTGTGGACAGAGGGCCTTTTACAGATCTGCTGTTTGCCTAGAAGGCACCCTGTGGGTTACCCCCAAGGAGCTCCCCTTCCTGGTTGGTTTACACAGGAAAAGAAAGGGCTCTTGACAAACAGCACTGAGCCATTTGCTCAGCTGTGAGATTTCCATTAACCAAACAGAAGTCCTCCAGCATACACTGCCTGTTTGCTCTGCTAGCATGCGGTGGCATCTCGTCAAGGCCCACCGTTGTCCGCAAAGCCCTTCAAAGTCCTAAGTCCACAAGAAAGCAAACATTTTGCCTAGTCATTACTGTCAGACTCAGTTTTCATAAGGCAGCTATGAATGTCACCAGTCGCCAGTTGAACTGAATCTCAACGAAGCCACACGTATCACGGTGGTTAAATATTTTCCCGGCAGCTACTTTCTCTCTGCCAAATGGCTGGGAATGATATGGGTATATTGGGGTGTCTTTAAGAACAGTAAAATCTTTTGGGGATGGGGGAGGGGGCCATCAAGAGTCCCAGATGCCAGGTGGCCACCAAAGATGCCTTCAACCCAAGGCGTTCAGTTCCTTGTCTCACAGATTTGAAAAACAAAATATTCAGACCACGGAGGATAAGTCTTAGAGAGAAATTATTATGGATTTATAGGTGGGAGCTTAAGGTGGGGTGCGGGGAACACGTGCCTACAAATACAAAACTCCTGTGTAGCAAGGCGGGTCACAGGAAATAGGGTACCACTGAGCCTCACTGCCTTGGAGCAAGCAAGGCTTCACTGCCTGGAATGCCGGATACGGATACAGGGAATACGTGGGCAGTCTAGTTCCCTTCTGGGTGTCAAAGTGCCTCAAAGTTTTATTCTCATTCTCTGTATGGTTTCCAGGAAAGAGCTATTCCAGAAAAAATGTAAGAGTTGTTGTTGTTGTTGTTGTTGTTGTTGTTGTTGTTGTTTGAGGTGACCACAGGGCAAAGGAATGCCACAAAATCACATCGCACAATAGACCTCATGCCAGAGATTAATGGGGCGAGGGCGGCAACATACAAAAGGCGACCTCTGAGCAGGAATGGGAAGGAGCAGGCCATGAAAGCACAGGCTTTAAAACAGGCATAGCGCATGCGCATAGGGAAAATGCGCGACTCTGGAGTGCTTGATGGTGGAAATGTGCCACATTTGACTGCTGGTGATGGGAGTGGGCAATGGTGCTGCATCACTGAAGGTGGCTAGGGGAGTGGCTGGCTAGGGGAATCTGGGAGGTTCTGGGTTTACCAACAAAAAGAAGTAAATGAAAAGTCACACATCCCCACCCGCACTATTCCCCACCCCCCTTGCATCTCCAGATGGTGGAACCAGAGGCTTTCAGCCTTGAACATTTATGACTACCAAAAACCCAAAGGCAACCCCAGCAGTTTCCCGATATGAAAAGAAATGGATCCCTGACTTTTATTGAGGATTTTTCCCCAGTGCTGTGAAACTATAAAGCACTTTTCTTCAAAGCTTGGTGGAACACACCCTAGGAATATATCCGCAACTGCTTTTGAAGAACCCCTGTCTATATATTTGCCACTTGCTTGGAGAAGGTATCATAATAATTGTCCCATTTACTTGTGAGAAAACTAATTCTCAAAATGGTTCTAGGACTTTTCTTTCTTTGTATTATTTACTTAGTGAGTAGAAGCAGATTGCGCAGCTGCCTGTAGCTCTGGCACGTCGGTCTTCTCCCTCCTTGCCTTCATTGCAGACCTTCTGGGTCCGTAGAACTTCAAATGAAGCCCATACCTGGTGTCTTAATTTGCTTTCTGTTGCTGTGACAACACCTTGAGCAAAAAAAAGCAACCTGAGGAGGCAAAGCCAGGCAGGAACTCAAAGCAGGAAGCTGGAGGCAGGGCCGAAGCAGAGGCCACGTGGGGATGCTTCTCACTGCTCTGCCTATGACTTGTTCATCCTGCTTTCCTGTAGAACCTAGGACCACTTGCCCAGGAGTGGCACCACTACCGGGAAGGGAAGCTGGGTCCTCCCACCTTAATCATCATCCAAGGAAATGCTCCCCACCTCCCTCCTGTTCACGGGCCAATCTGATGGAGGCAATTCCTCTACTGAGTTTCCCCTCTTCCGAAGTGACTCCAAGTGTGTGTCCAACTGACGATAACTAACTAGTCTGGTTGGATGGGGTGGCATATGCCTCTAATGCCAACACTGGGGACAGCGCAAAGGAAGTAGAACCGTAAATTCAAGGCTACAGAGAAAGTTTGAGACCTTCCCAGACCTCAGTGAAACCTTGTCTGTAAACAAAGAAGTGAATGTGACCTCGGTGGCAGCAAGAGCCCCTATACCTGTCCCTAGGCAGCATCACAGGCTTCATGGCAGACTCATTGCACCTGAGCACGGCCTTTAAACAAGACCCATGCTTCAGGCTCAAGTTTCAGAAGCACTTGACTAGAAACTGATAGTTGCAATACTTTTTCCTTTCAACCAGATGTCAGCACACAGTAACCTTCAAAAGTCTCAAGGATCAAGCCCCCATGGGTCTGAAGAGAAATCTGTTCATATTTACCTCTTGAAAAGAAAAAAATCACTTTTTTTTTTTTTTTTTGCAATTGTTTGTGTACCCCATCAGGAAAGAGGGAGGGTGTGTTAATGTCCCTTTGCACTAGTGTGACAGTAAGTGGGGTGGGCAAACAATCTACTGCTTGAAGGGTTTCATGAGAACTTCTCTGTTGATGCAAACATTTAAATTGAATGTTCAATGTCAAGTAGATGCTTGTGAAATTAAGGCTCTCCCGTAATGCCCTGTGCTGCATAGCAATGGATGGTGTTCACTATTCCTAAGAAAAATGATCTATTGGAAATCAATGCTGTGTCCAATTGTCCAATTGCTTTGCTGATAACCAGTTAGATGAGACCAGGTAAGTCATTTTAATTGCTTCTATTCTGCATTCTTCTGCCAGCAACTTTAGATCAGCTCATCTTGATACAGCCTGTCCACATTTCAGCACAGAAGTGGCATTTTAAAAGTCACGGGTGATGGAAAATTTGAAAGGTAAAAATGAATTGTCCCCACCCCAAGCTGTGCCTTTACCCTTGCACCTTTTTGTGAATAACATTTTCGGGGCCCTTCCTCGTACTTAAGGTAACTGTTTCTTCTTTTCTTGAGCAAGACAGTACCTCAGAAACCTCAGAAACAGCAGTCTAGCCAGCCCCCAAGTGAGATGTGTGCCACTGAAGTGGCTGAAGCACTCCCGGGGAGCCATGGAGTAACCTCAGGGCCAGAAGACTCGGGGTGCATAGCCTGCAGCCAGGAGCTTTTCTGGTAAAAGGAAAATTACTTAGAAACAGACCCTGGTTCTTGGGGAGTAGAGAAATTGTCACTGTTCTTTTATGCACTGTGAGTTTTCGTCTAATGTAAGCCCCAGCAGACTTCCAGCTCTCAACCTGCAGGCTAATCAAGGCTCTTTGGTTCTTACCGAGGACTGAGGTTTAATCTTGGCTTCCTGCCCCAAAAGATCTGTCTCTGTGTGTGGCAGAGATCTCACACGGGACCTGAGGCTCTAGAATGGTGGTTGCTGCGATTTTGGGGTGCACATCAGATAGCTGCCTTGTGAGCGCTAACAAGAAGGAAGTGAAGTGTGTGTGTGTGTGTGTGTGTCCACAGAATATGAGTGAAGGTCAAAAGACAACTTTGAGAGTTGGGAGACCAAACATAGGTCATCAGTCTTGGCAGCAAGTCCATTTGCTCATTGAGCAATCTTACAGGACTTTTACTTAGATTTTCTTTCTTTCTTTCTTTCTTTCTTTCTTTCTTTCTTTCTTTCTTTCTTTCTTTCTTTCTTTCTTTCTTTCTTTCTTTCTTTCTTTCTTTCTTTCTTTCTTTCTTTCTTTCTTCCTTCCTTCCTTCCTTCCTTCCTTCCTTCCTTCCTTCCTTTCTTCTTTTGACAGCAATAGAAAACTAACATAATACTGGCGTTCACAATCTTTGGTCTAAATCTATAATGTAACTAATTTTACAAACCCACAATAGCTCTAATGAAATATTATATATATATCATACTATATCATATATATATATATATATATATATATATATATATATATATATATATATATATAAAATACTTCCATGTTGGTTGAGCTAGGTAACACCCACAACAGTCATCACCATGTGTAGAGAGAGATGGGTGGTCTGTTCAGAGCCTCAGAGCTGATTGTGGGGTGTAATCACTAACCTTCTGCTTTGGGGGGGTCTAAGGATGTGTTTGGAAATGTGGGTGTGGCTGACTTCTCCACAGTCTGAAGGTTTCCACTGTTCCAGATGGCCAGTAAGGAATGCGTGGCCCACCTCTGGAAGGGTTCGAGGAAGCTAGGTGATATTTCTCAGCAAAGAAAACAAAGGAAGTTATTTATGGCTTGTGCGTTCTTTCAGGTACTAGGGGTGTTTGATTGTATTCATAAGTCGTCTATGAAACAAAATAATGTGTTGGAAAAGCAGAATTCTAGGGGATTGTGACTTTACTGAGACCAGAGTGTCGAATGAACCCTCTGGGGGAGTAGAGGCACTGGCTTAGCCCTGCCAATGCTGCATAGCATGCCTTCTCAATCAAGACTCCGAGGCACCAGGCCGTAGAGCCCCGGCTTGCACACCGAGAGCACAATTTAGGGCACGTGATGATTTGAGTGAAACACATCTCCTAGGCTCCTGTGTTTGAACACGGCCCCAGCTGGCGGCCCTGTTAGGGAGGGCTGTGGAACCTGTAGGTGGTGAAGCCTCACTGGAGGAAATGGGTTACTGCAGGCTGCCCTTGAGGTTTTATGAAAGCATTTCCGGTCTCACTTCATTCTCTGCTCCCTAACAGAGAAGAGACCATTCCTAAGAACCAGCTACCACAAGATCCTGCCTTCTTGTCTTCCCCATCTGGAAGGACTGTTCACTGCCCCCTCCCCTACCCCCACCTCCACCCCATCCCCACTCCCACCCCCACCCCTTAAGCCACGAAAGCAAAATAAGCTGCTTTTCCTCCTGTTTTTGACCAGAGTGAGTAAAGTAACTAATTCAGCAGAACCTAAAGAAAGGTCTCCTGCCAAGCCTGGCCAGCGTTCCTGTGTTTGACTCATCTCATGCATAGCCAGCATCTCATGCATAGCCCATCAAGAACTCTCAGAGAGACAGCCCTGCGGAAAGCCGAAGCGGAGCTGGGGAGCTGGCGTTTCTGAGGGCTACACTGGCACGGAGACATCAGATACCTCCAGAGCGCCAGCGGCCAGGCACAAGTGCTCAGCCAGTTAGAAACAGCGGCGGCGTCTAGGGAGAGGTGGAGCCAGCGGGTTTGTTGATTTCCCCTATTGAATTTCTTAGAAAATAGTTGAGGTCAGCGTATGTTTTGTATCACTTGCATGGACTGCAACAACGAAGGAGGTGACCACTTTAGTATGTGCTTCGGGTGGAGGGATAAATTTTCCTCTCTCTTTATGCTGTGGGCAATGTGTTAACATGCCGCTGGCTGAATTACCCTCGACTTAAAACACCTGAGAGCAATAAATCCAAGTCCTATCAGGTGACTCACAGGAAAGGCATGCGACTCTCCTCTTCCAGTCCACTGGTCCGTGAGTGTGCATGCCAACCGCCATCACCTGGAGGCTCATTGAAAACAGACGGCTGTGTTTCTGATTGAGTGTATTTCTGGACTGGAATGTGGCCCAGGAATTTGCATAACAGAGGAACTCCCAAGACGATGCTGACATTGCAGCTCTGGGGTCATCCCCCTAAAAATCCCTGTCCTAAGTAAGGGGCTAAGTTGCAGAGCAGTGGAGACACCACATAAACCTGACACACTGACACATGTCTATGATCCCAGAGCTCTCGGGAGATGGAGAAGCCAGAAGGGGTGGAGGAGGAGGCAGCCTGAAAATCAGAAGGAATAATCTAATATCAAGATCAAGTCCCGCTTGGACTGCCTCAATAATAAACAAACAAATTCACTACTCCAAAATAGGCTCTTTTAAACTCAAGATTTCTTTTGCAGTTCTCTCCTCGGGGACATACCAGGGATCCTACCTGTTAAGTTAAGGTTCACAATCTTAGCCCAACTTTTAAAAACACTTTAAGATCCAACGGATTTGCCACGTGTCCCACCCAAGGGCGACTGAGACTCACAAGGCTGCTCCCCATCCCTTGTGATTTTTGTGCCTTCTCAGTGTGGTGGCTCTCCTCCTGCAGTGGCTCCTTCCATTGTCCTTGCTTGAGCCCTGCTCTATGAATGCTTTAACAATCAGACCAGACATCAGGGCTCTGTCCCTGCCAGATCCAAGTGCTGGTCTTGTAGCCTTTCTTTCCTTACAGTTTTCTCTCCTTATAGTTGCTCACGGAATAGCATAGCTTCTCTCGTTTCATCTTTAAACATTCCCCGACTTGCAGTGGGATGTACCTTTTGAAGGACATTGTGTTAGGCAGTGGGATGTACCTTTTGAAGGGCATTGTGTCAGGCGATGAAGAATGAAACGTGATGCCCACTTTGTATAGTGCACAGGTGTGATGGAAGATGTTGACAGTCAACCTGACAGGGTTTGGAATCACCTAGGAGACACACCTCTTGGCGTGACTGTGAGGAAGTTTCCAGAGAGGTTTAGCTGAGTAGCCAAGACCCGCCATTGAGTAAGGGTGGCACTGTCCCATGGGTTGAAAGCCCAGACTGAAGAAAAAGAGAACGTGAACTGGGCAGAAGAATTCATCTCTACCTGCTACCTGACTGGAATCTGCCTCAAGGCCCTGTGGCCACGCTTTCCCTGTGAACCAAAATAAATCCTTCCTCCCTTCCTTAAGTGTCTTCTGTCAAATAATTTGTCAGAGCAAGAAGACCAGTGATTCGCTGGGCTGCGGGTCGGGGTGGAGAGATGGCTCAGCAGTTAAGAACACTTGTCTTAGCCAAACTTATCTCCAGTACACACATCGGGCAGCTCACAACCACCTGTTACAACCCCAGCCCCAGGGAACCTGCCTCCTATAGCAACTTCACTGAAGTGCACAGATGAGCATATACGCAAGCAAATTCATACATTAATAATGAAAAAGTAAGATCTGTCTGGGGGTGATGGTGCACACCTTTTTAATGACAGCATTTAAGAAGCACAAAGGTGGGTAGATCTTTGTGAATAAGGTCAGTCTCATCAACGTTTGACTTCCAGGCCAGCCCAGGCTACCTCGTGAGAGCCTGTCTCAGTAAGTAAATATTCAAACAAATGAAAAATAAATAAACATGATTTTTTTTTACAAGGACAGAAAAGGATCATTGTTTTCAGCCATTAAATAACTCCTATTTGGAAGAATTATGACATTTCTTTATTTAAGGGTTAATTTAATTAATTTACTAGGACAGGGAGTTTAGTCACAGTCTGTGTAGATCACTCCAGG
Source organism: Mus pahari (assembly GCF_900095145.1). Lineage (NCBI taxonomy): Eukaryota > Metazoa > Chordata > Mammalia > Rodentia > Muridae > Mus > Mus pahari. The sequence continues at coordinate 109,329,063 of NC_034599.1, read as the reverse complement.
TAAGAGCACATGCCACACAAGGCTGACGACCTGAGTGCGCTCTCTGGATCCAACGAAAGGTAGAAGAAGTGACTCTGTGAACTTGTCCTCTGAGCCTTCACACGCCGCACTGTGGCATGCACACACACACACACACATACACACATGCACTGTGGCATGCATACACACACACATACGCACATGCACTGTGGCATGCACACACACACACACACACACACGCGCACGCGTGCGTGCGCACTGTGGCACACATGTATACACACACACACATACTGTGGCATGCACACACACACACACACACTGTGGCACACATGTATACACACACACACACACACACACCAGAAAGACCATGTCTTAAGTGAGAAAAAGGGGAGAGGGAGATAAAGATGGAGAATGAGAGAGAGGAAGAAACAGAGAGAGGGGGGAAGAGGGATGAGTGGGAGAGGGAGAGACAGAGGGGGAGACAGAGACAGAAGGAGAGACAGAGGGAGAGGGAGAAGATAAAAGAGTAAAAGAGGTGGGAGGAGCCCTGTGGCCTGGCCTGTATCACATTTTTATCAATAAGCTCGAGGTGGTGACCTGTTTTATGAAAATCTATTTTCTTCTTTTTCCCTCCTACTTGGTTACCATTTAATATAGAAAAAAAAAGTCCACTTGGGTTTTGTGTCAGTCCTGTTTGTTTTCTGATGGTATAAGGAGAAACATTCTCCCACTGGACTTTGACAGAGAGCGTGGGTGTGGTCCATCTCTTCTAGAAGCTGAGCTCATTCCCTCTCATCCTTCTGTGCTGAGGTTTAATCACGAAAACACAGGGAAGAAATCCCAGGGGCTTCTGTGTCTCTCCTACTGCCTGGTCCAGAGTCAGCCTGCCCTTCACCAGTGCTTGTTGTTTGATCCATTGTCCTTATGGTATCAATAATCTGTGATCGTTATTCATGATAGATAAAGGGACTTAAGGAAGATATCAGCTGGATGTTTAACAAATGTTCACTGTTGGAGGAATTGAATGTGGGTGAGTGTTGGGAACTTTTTGGCCAGCACTCCATATAAGGACCCTTGTCACACAACCAGGAGAGATGGGCTGCAGTATCTGGCCTGCCAGGTCACTGGCCTGCAAGAAAGGACTAGCCAGCTCTTAGGGGTGAAACTTGGAATCTAGAAAACTCTGAAGATCTCTGTCTTCAGAGCTTACTGACAGAGTAATTGGTTGCTCTCAGTAGTTGTTTATTGCATAAATTGTTCACAAACTGTAATGGTCCTCATATGAAAATGTAAAAATAAGAACATACATTGGAATAAAATCAACATCATCCAAAATTACACCATACAAAAGTAGTTTTCCTAAGGTATGCCTCTAAAGGCAGGTGTGTGTATGTGTGTGTGTGTGTGTGTGTGAGAGAGAGAGAGAGAGAGAGAGAGAGAGAGAGAGAGAGAGATTACACCATACAAAGGTAGCTTTCCTAAGGTACCCTTCAGTGAGATGATAGCGTTCACACTGGATCTTAGTGTCCTGATTTAGATTTGTGTGGTTTTCTGTCCTCTGGTAAATACAATCCTGGCAAGTGGAGAGTTCAACAGACCCCCTGGCAGATGGTCTTCTATGTCTCTACACATGGGGTCAACTGGTATTTGGCTAAACTGAAGGAACAATTAAATCTAGAATTAGATTGGTTTTTTTTTCCCTCGCCTTTATTTGATTTACTATTAACCCATATGGATCAAATGAGTAATGGTTATATTTTTAGCATCTCTTGCTTTCTTCGAGTCTTCTTTCAACATAAAAATATTACAGCACAAAATATATAATTAATAGATAATATACACTTTAACTATATTAAGACACTTGTTGCACACAAAAGCTGGACTTAACTGTAAATATGCTGTCTTAGGCTTTCCATTGCTGTGATGAGACACTTTGAACAAAAGTAACCTGGGGAGGAAAGGGTTAATTCACTTCACAAACTAGTTTGTCCCTGAGGGAAGTCAAGGCAGGAACCTGGAGGCAGGGGTGGATGCAAGGGCCATGGGAGAATGATGTTGATTGCTGGCCTCCTCACTCAGGGCTTGCTCAGCTTGGTTTCTTGTAGAAGTAGTGACCACCAACCAGACCAGGCATAGACCTCCCACAGAAAGCTGGGTCCTCCCTCATCAGTCATGAGTTAAGAAAGTGTCACAGGCTTGCCCCCAGGGCAATCTGATAGGGGCATTTTCTTAATTGAGTTTTCATCTTCCCCAAAGCCTCTACCTTGGGTGGAGTTGACATAAACCTATCCGACACTCAGGCTATTTCAGATTCGAAAGCTCATGATTATTTTTTGACATTTAGAGTCAGCCGTTTGCTTATGCCATGCTGAGTGATGTTCCAAAGCCACATGGTCATTAGTGGCAGAGCAAAACATAATCTAGGATATCTATTTTATGTGTATTGTTTTCAAGCCATGGAATATGTATTTCTTTTGTGGGTGTATGGGTGACATTTATGTGTAAGTGTTCATGGGTGCACTTGTGACAAGGGGTGCCAGAGGCCAATATCAGATGTCTTCTTTGATTCTTCCTCACTTTACCTTAGGAGGCAGGGTCGCCTCACCGTTTAGGTTAGTCTGACTAGCCAAGAGCCCCAGGGATTCCTCTTGTCCCTGCTTCCTGAGCACTGGGGTAACAAGCAGGCTACCATGCCTTTCCTTTTACATAAATTCTAGGGATCCAACTCAGGTCCTCAAACTACGGGGCGAGCGCTTCACCAACAGAGTGACGAGTCCAATTCCATGACTTGTCTATGAAAAGAGATGGTGAGGAGGGGTGAAGAGGCTCAGTGGTTAGCTCTTCAGAGGACTAGAGTTCTGTTCCCTGCACCCATGGGTGACAGCTCACAGTTACCTGTAATTCCAGCTCCTGGGGACCTGTTGCTTTCCACTGACCTCCCTGGAGATCAAGCATTTCTTGAACACAGAAGGAAGTGTGTTCTGACCAGTCGGGCAGCCATGATAACCACTGTGAAGATCTTTCTCTACTCTTAGCCCTGTCAACATAGCTAGAACAACATATGTCAACATAGCCATGCTAATGTCAGAAGTGGCTTGAGAGAATGTGAAAGAGTGTGGCAGACAATGACACCAAGCCATGCATGACCGGGCATTAAAAATCCCCATTTCACAGCTTCTCCTGTCTGCTGGCACACACACACACACAAACCCTGCCTCTGAGGACAAAAGCCTTTAAAATGCTCCCACAATTCCAAAGGGGAACTCGGTGCAGCACGAGGCTAGCAACTGGGCTTCAAACCCCTGCAATCGGCCTGCTGAATGGGTCAGCTGGGAACTGAAGGGAAATGAATCACCGCCAACAGCTGTGTGAGCGGAGCTGGGCTTGGCACATGGCCTCTGTTTGCCAGTAAAAGTAGTGGCAGCCACAGTCCTGGCTGAGCCCTGCTCACAAGCCCCCTCCCCCCCCCCCCTACTCTCTTCAAGCTTTGCATTCACAAGAAAGCCTGACAGGTCAGTCAGACCTGTGCTTGTGCCCTTAAGCGGCTTGTCCAGCTTCCACCTGGCAGCATCAGCAAAGAGAAAACAAACAAACAGACCTTGAGGTGAAACCTGCTCTGTCTTTGCAGATTTTCCAAACCAAAGACAGGGTCACTCCGATGTGATAAACATCAGCCTCTCTAGGGAAGGAAGCAACGCACACCTGGAAACCAAGCCCATTCCAATGTAATTTGTCTATAAAATCACTGGATTTCGGGCTATTCTGGGACTTACCAATACACATATTACAAAGCGCTGAAATGATTCCATACCCTGCACCTCCCTAATTATGAGCTTCCAACTTCCAGTGAGACATTTTAACGTCAGAGAAAATCCCTGGTAGATCACTTTAGAAAGCCTGTCTTTGGGTTCGATTCCTGCCACCTAACATGGATTTGATTTGTGACGCTGCATTTGTCTATTTTTATGATGTTTTGGTTTTAATTATGTGTATAAGTGGGCAGGGGGTCTGGCACACATGTGTTCAGATGCCCAAAGTGTCCGAAGCCCAGGAGCTGGAGTTACAGGTTGTGAGCCACCAAACTTGGGTACTGGGAACCAAACTCAGGTCCTCTGCAAGAGCAGCAACTGCTCTTAAGCTCAAAGCCATCTCCGCACCCCCAAGTCACCTAACTTTTGTAGTATCCGGGAACCTGGAAAACCCATAATTGTTAAATGCAGATGATCTAAGAGACAAAATATGACAGTGCTCTGTGAGAAGCTTCTCTACTTCTTGGTATTATATTTCATAAGAAAGCGTTCTATTTCATGGAAGACAATGATAGAAAAATGTGTTTCTGTGAGATGCCAGGGAAGTGAAGTGGGCCTCTAATCGGTATGCTTATGTAGAAGTCTTCTATGTCCTAACCCCCACCCCCAAATGAGCCATTTCTCTAGACAGTGCGCCGACCATTTGGTTCCTACGGTCACTGCATTTATAAATTCAAGGATATAAATCTAGAGAGCTATTTATCTGTAAATCATATAAACGAATAATGGGTAAACAAAAGTCAAATAAAAGAATGTGAAATACATTTCCACTCCCAGGAAGCCTCCAAAAGGGGGATATTTTATTAGATTTTTTTAAAAAAAATCACTTTGTTTTAAATTTAGTCTCAGTGATTTTTTTTGTTTTGTTTTGTTTGTTTGGTTTGGTTTGGTTTTTTTTTTTTTTTTTGGATTATCAGTATCTTATGTAGAAGTATACTTATTTATTTATTGTTAGGGTTTATTTTTATTTTAAATTACATGTGTGTATGTGTATTTGTATGTATATATGTATGTATGTATGTATGAGTGTGTATATGCATATGTGTATGTGTACATATGTGTGTAATACCTAAAGAAGTCAGAGCTGGAGTTAACAGTTGGTTGTGCGTAGCCTGGTGCAGGGAACAGAACCCGGGTCCTCTGGAAGAGCAGTCCATGCTCTTAGCTGCTGAGCCATCTCTACAGCCCAGCCTTAGTATGAAGGACACACAGTTCACTGCCTCACTTTCCTGTGCTGAGTATAACACAACACTGTTTTAGCGACTACATATAAACAATTTGCTGTGTCACTCTGAATACGACAAGTTATCCTCAATAAAAACCAGCCTGCCTTTGTTTTAAAAACATCAGTCCTGAAGCAGCTCCTGGCAGGAGTCATCCAGCCATTTCTCACATCTGTCTGTCCGTCCGTCTTCATGGCTGTTGCTGATTCAGTCTGTAGATGTGCAATGCTTTGTTTCAAGTTTGTGTAACTATTGGAAGATATGTTAAAGTATCTTCACGGTTACTTATTCTCAAACTAAGAATAATTTTTGGCTTTTGTTGTGGAAAATGTCATATAATTTTAAGAAAGTAGGCTAGCTTTCAAAGTGTCAGATGTGACAGCAACAACCTATTTGAATAACTGATCATGAGTCTTGAGGTGATACTAGAGGTGCTGGGCTCAATGCATATATATATATATATATTTCTTATAAGTTATATTTTAGCAAAATATTTTATAATGACAGAGATTTCTTAAAAATTAAAAGAATTAGGATGAAACTCTGACATTAATGAGCCCTTTCAAAAGTGAAATTGTATATGTCTAAGAATTAAGAAGAATTTATTTTTTATTATACTTATATTTATGTTTATATAAAACAAAATGTTGATTTTTTTACCTAATATATAATTCATTGGTCTACATATTGGTGCCTTTTCCATAGCTCATTATTTAAAAAGAAACAAATATATAATGTACGTGACAATAATTTGGGGGCCCTTCTGAAATGGGAGTAATAAAAGTACTGTTCAGTATAAAATTTAAAAATAAAACCACAGCATATGACCACACAGCCCTGGGAACATATTTCGAAACACAAAATCCCTGTCACTCACCCGCAAGGAGCATAAAAGACACTTAAGATAAAGAGGCTCCTGATGGTAGACCACACTACCACAACTTTGAAGATTGTCTACTGAGACACATGCAATATGCATCAACAATATGGCTGTGATTTTGTGGAATCAGATGAGACTGCACAGAAGGAAACAGGTGGAGATAATCCTGACAAGAAGAAAGGCTGTGTGCGCCCTTTGTTCTTTCCTTCACAGCCCTTGAGAAGCTGAGTCCTCTCCCTATTGAGGCTGAAGGTGGAGGGCTGAAAATATACTCCGTGTATCCAGTTTCTGTCAATTACCCAGAGACCCTCACTCCACATGGGTCAGGCTTTCTCAGTGACACAGATGTTCACTACTTTTGCCTTTCAATTTAAGAAACAGATCTGTGAAAGTTGAGTCAATACCCAAGACACAGCAATGGCAGGGGGCTTGCTGCAAATTTGAAGCCATCTCAGGGTACACATAGCAAGTACCAGGCCAGGCCTGTATTAAAACAAAACAAAAACAGAAGTAAAAAAAATCCAATGAAAACATAACCAATGCTCATATACTCCATTTTTCAAGAATTGTCATACATTGATTTTTGCTACGAGTACAAAATACATTCAAATAGAAATGAAGAATTAGATTGCAGATTTGAGTATAAAAGTTCTCTCCTTGCAGGGAGCTCTCTTACCTTCCAGCAGTTAAGCAATGACTCTGGTTTCTGTGATGCTTGCCAGGGGAAAGCAGGGGAGGCAGAGGGTGGCTGGATATAGCTCTGCTCTAAACACTGACACCCACTGGCTCTTCTCATAGGTGAAGGCTTGAGACACCCAGGGTTGTTGTCAATGAGTGGCATACTTCGAGTTCACCTCTTCTGAGTTCTTGGTGAGAGCTAACTCTAGTGTGGGCTTCATCCTATCAAGTGGATATTTTTTGTGTGTTTATTACTAGCCTGTCACTAGGCTGCTGCAGTTTAGAATGTCTTAGTAATTTATACCACCATCAAGGTGAGTGTCCCCTCAAGGATGATGACAAACAGATTCAATTTTCAGGAGTCTCCTCCTCATCTAATTATGTTATAGTGCAGCTAGCTCCATTCCAAGGGTCTTGATTTCTGCTCTCCATCCCTAGAAGGCACTCGGAGCCTATCTTTCTCCTTAAATGGTCTAACGTGAGTCCACTTACACCACCAAAAAGCTATCTGTATGAAGGAATATGCATGGACTTGCCCAGCTGACTGCAGAGTAGCCTGGCTTTGCTCCGCATCCATAAGAGCTCTGGTCATTTTCCGACAGATGACACATATCAAGGAAGATGCACGACTTCTTTGACCTCCTGTTTATTTTTATGTGCATGAATCTTATGCTTGCATGAATATCTAAGAACAACATGTGTGCTTGGTACCTATAGAAGCCAGAGGAAGGCATTGGATCCCTGGAACTGAAGTTACACTTGTGAGCTACCATGTGGGTGCTGTGTGTATATATGCTTACTCCCTCACCTCCACACACATGTCTGTGTGTGTGTGTGTGTGTGTGTGTGTGTGTGTGTGTGTGTGAGTGAAGTCTTTGCTGGCCTGGAATTCTCGATGTAGACCAAACTGGCCTTGACTCTGTGGTAGCCTTCCTGTCCCTGCCTCCTGACTGCTGGGATTGCAGACATGCCCCAGTGTTCCTCTCCTTTGCTACCCTGACATCCTGTGCGGCACGGAGCCTCTTGCCACATCTTCAGGTGCCAGCTACAGGAAAACCAACAAAACATGTATATTGTTGCCAACATCAAGATGTATTACTAGCTGTCCCTTTGTAGTAATGGACCTTGAAGTCCTACCCCAGTTTGAGGCTCCAACTGTCTCCAGCATGGGAGGGAGAGAGATGAAAGTCCCTGAACCACGCACGGCTCCTGCCTCCTGAGAGTGGGCTGGATGACAAAGCATGCAGTTTGGCAGAGAGAAGTTTTACAGTCAATGACCATATACCAGTATATAATTAATGTATTGCGGAAGAGAAAAGATAATCTAATCAAGATGCTGAGTCCTTCCCCTGGGCACAAATGCCATAGTGCCTTGCTTAATGAAATGTAATTTTCTAATAATGCTGAAAATCCATTTCCTTATTTCTTTATCTGTTCCCATATGTAGTTCTGGAAAAACTCATGTATTAGTGTAACATTTGTGACAGTTGGCAAGAGTGGTTGTTGACACATAATTCATAATGCTAAAGTAGTTGTTTTCTTTTTTAAAAAGAAACAAATATGGTGTTTCTAAAACAAAAACAAAAAAAAACAAAAATAGCTAAAACCCAAAGGCCAGCTACTGTTTGATCCAAATATGCCACTCCTGAGTATACACCTGAAGAAAAAGGTCAGCATGCAATGGAGATGTGTATGCCCATGCAATGGAGACATGTATGCCCATGCAATGGAGTCATGTATGCCCATGCAATGGAGATGTATATGCCCATGCAATGGAGACGTGTATTCCCATGCAATGGAGTCATGTATGCCCATGCAATGGAGATGTGTATGCCCATGCAATGGAGACATGTGTGTTCGTTACTCACAATTGACAAGCCATGGAACAAGCCTAGATGACAAATCTTCGTTATCATCTGAATTAATAAAGAAAATGTGATATGTACAGTATATATATGTGTGTATATATATATGTACACATATATATACACATACATGTACACATACATATATGTGTGTATACAAGCATATGTATGAATATATATATATATACACACGTGTGTGTGGTGTGATTTTTTCTTAAACCTTAAGCAGAATGAAATTATCTCTTTTGTGAAGAAATGGATAAACTGGAGAGCATCATCCTAGTGGAAGGCAACTTGTCTCATGATCGTGCACACACAAAGAGTTTGTTTTTCTAAAATATATATATATATATATATATATATATATATATATATATATATAATGCTATAATGCTAAAGGAATCTCAAACTGAATGTAGAAAGTTTTTTCTTTAAAGACTAGACAGGCACTGAAAGGAGACATTTGGGGTAATGTCACTTTCAGAAAAGGATTCTAAACAATTCAGTTGTATTGTCAATAAAACTATTAAAGATCATTTTAAGATAAACTTCAGTGTAAGGTGTCAATATTTGTGAGTTGTGTTGTATTTTCCTTTTAAAATTAATTTATGATCTTAAATATTTTAAAGCATGTCTCTAAAGGTGCTTATAAAATAATTTATTCAAAAACATTATACAGTTATTTTTATTTTGTTAAAAAATGTTATATTTGATGACTAGAAAAAAACTATATTCTCCTTTTGATCTTGTAGGTTCTTAAAACAAAATCACGTCAACAATGTGGTTATCAACATAGCTATTTTCCTGATATGAAGAAAAAGAGAATATTTTCATTAAAACTAAACATAAAATACCTTGAATTATACAGCTAAATTTGCTTATATGCTTGAACGTGCCTAATCCATGAACATAGAACCCAGAAACATGCATTGATAATTAAATTCCTTAGTGTCTGAGGTTCCAGCCAGATGACATTACACATAACTTTTAAGTCTGTCATGATGAAGATGTATTTTATGGTTTGAGGAAGGAATATCCCTTCTTAAAGACCCGGCTACTTTGATTTATAATGTTGGAACATTTACATGTGTGGATGTGGACATCACTGTTATTCTCACTTTAAGTAATACACACATTAACGTAAGAAGCCTGCATCCCTGACAGCTCTGTGCTAAAATTCCAGCATTATGTCCATCCCTCCACACTTCTCCTATCCCCAGGCTCTTCTCTCTTAACACCCTTCTAACGACTTTGCACACCAGTCATTTCTGCCTTGTGACTTTATTAATTTTCAAGAATGTAAGTTTAATTAAGAGCACAGATTTATATTTCATTTGTTTATAACCATATCTCCCCTCCCCCCCCAAAAGAATATAATACATACTTGGTTATCAATTCAATTTGCACTTATTCTTCAAATTAAAATGTTTACTTAACACTTCTATGTTCTGGATACTATGAGATTCTATTAAGTGGTCTTTAAACATGAGAGGGAGAGACAGACAGACAGACAGAGAGACAGAGAGAGACAAAGTAGAGAGAAGGTCTTGCATATTTGACTGGGGTCCTTTTCTGTTGCTGTGATAAAATACCATGACCAAAGGCAACTAAAGGGAGTTTATTTCTGCCTGTGGTTTGGTTTTAGAGGCAGAGACCATATGGTAGAGGAGATATGGCAACCAGAGGCTGAGAGATGGCATCTTTAACCCCAGAGCCAGTCCCCAGGTATGTACTTCCTCCAGCAAGGGTGGACCACTCCTCCTAAACAGCCCCCACCTGAGGATGAGTGAGTGTTCAAATACCTCAGCCTGTAAGGGGATCTCTTATTCAAACCACAACAATTTGGCAACTGAAGAAAGAGCTTAACAAAGTGACCTCATCTTGGATCTATGTAGATTTTTACAGGGAGTGGAAGAGGGCTATCCACAAGCCACTCCCTCCACCTGCCACAGTGTGCTGCTTAACCACTGTTAACAAACCAGCAAACACAACAGTTTTCTCTGCCATCCATCCAAACAGACAAGAGGTGACTCACAGAGGCTTTAACCCCACTGGGCTACACGGTTGTCTCTGGCCCACGGGTTTCACAGTTCCATCAGGATTCCCCACAATAGGAAGATGGCGGATGGTTAGCTGTCAATGGTAAGCCTCGCCTCCCTGTGTCAGCCGAGATGCTTTCCACACTTCTGCAAGGGAGATTCCCACACGTCCTGCAGACATCAAAGGTGGCATGCCATCTAGCTAGTTATTTCAAGACATTTCATGCACCTTATGTAACGTGATTAAAAAAAAACAAACAAAAAACAAACAAACAAACCAAACAAATCTGAATTTGGTTTTGAAGCTAAGTAGTGTTGTTGGTACCTCTTTAAAAGAACTATTCAGTGCATGGAGAGATGCTCAGTGGGTAAGTACACTGAGTTTGGTCCCCAGCACCCATACAGTAGCTCACAACTACAATGCCAGTTCCTGATGATCTGATGCCTTCTTCTGGCATCCTTGGGCACCAGGCATATGCATGGTGCACAAAAACATATTCAGGCAAATGCTCATACATATAAAAATAATAAGTAAATGTATTTTAAGATTAATGACTTTGGTGTGAGAGGTTTGTGCATGGATGGGGTGGTGCCCTGTGTTCTTCAGTCAATTCTCTAAATATTTTCTCCCCACAGTGCTGTTCAGTTCTTTCTGTGATTCCTCTTATGTCTTCCTTATCCACTGAGGAAGAAACTGAAAAATCAATCAAGGGAGTTCAACAGTTAAAGACCTCATGACTGAAAGCAAAAAGCCTGCATTTGTGTCCAAGCGAATCTGACTCCAAAGTCCAAACTCCTAAGAAGGTACCAAGCCAGTTCCTCAAAACTCTCTTCCGACCGTGTACAATGAGTAGCATGAACCTTAGCCTTTGCAAGTGTGTTTCAAAATCCTTAACAGACGTGCTGTTCTCTCCCAGCACAGTGGTGGGGATGGTGGTGTTAGCACGGTAACTGAACCGTGCGGTTCAGCCTGTAAGGAGGAGACCTCACTGATGGAGAAGTCCCAGGAGTGCCTAGTAACAGGTCTGTAAAAGGAAAATGTAACTGGAAATAGTAAGAAGTCGAAAAGCAGAGTCAAAGGGAAAATACTGAGATACAGGAGAATGTACAAAATTAAATTCTCTCTTAGAATTTGTTGACAGAAAAGTGTGAGATTGTGAAGGGCAGAGAGAGCATGCAAAGGGATGGGAGGAGGGGGAAGAAAGGGCAGGGAGGGGGGAAGAAAGGAGGAGAAGGAGAAGACAGGAAGGAGGGAAGGAAGGAGGTAGAGGAGGGAGGATAGGGAGGGGGAAGGAAGAAGGAGAGAGAGGATGGGGAGAGGGAAGGGAGGAGGGGAGAGGGAACAGGGAGAAGGGAAGGAAGGAGGAGAGAGAGGATAGGGAGGGGGAAGGGAGGGGGAGAGAGTGTGGGATGGTGGACCATGCCAGGAAGCTTGGTAGGTAGGGCAGGTCTGAGTCCCCAGAAACTCAGGGTATACACCTGAGAAGGTGGGCAGCTCCCTGCTCCCTGGCCTAACATGTGACACACTTCCCTCATAAGGAAATAAGAAAGAAAAAGAAAGAAAGAAAGAAAGAAAGAAAGAAAGAAAGAAAGAAAGAAAGAAAGAAAGAAAGAAAGGAAGGAAGGAAGGAAGGAAGGAGAGAGAGAGAGAGAGAGAGAGAGAGAGAGAGAGAGAGAGAGAGAGAGAGAGAGAGATCTGGACCAGTGGCTTCCTGTGTGTCTGCATCACCAACTGCAGCTGCTGTGGTTTGCGTGAAGGAAAGCTACAGACAGCCCCTAGAACAGCGACTGCAGGAGCCACTCTGCAGACACTCAAAGCAGGCATAGTTCAAAAAATGTGGACTGGGAAGGATGGGGAGCCAGTGGGGGTGTCTGAGGGACATAGAAACAAAGAAAAGTCACAGAGAGGAGGGAAGGGAAAGAGAGGTTATGAACAAGGGATGAAAAGAAGGAAGAAGGGGGAGAGAGCGAGGAAGAAGGAGAAGTCGTTTCAACTCAGCTGTACTTTGGCCCTTCATCAGGTATACAAGTACGTTGTGCAATTTCCCCAATAACACAGAGCAAAACCACTTAACTCCATTTTACATGTAGTCAGCCAGTGAGCTGATCAAGTCAGGACACACAAAGACAAGGGACTCTGGTGGCTGTCCCTTTCACATGCCAGTTCCAGGTGGGGTGAGGCAGATGTACAGCTCAAATTAGGATCATCAAAAGTAGGGAGATAGCTCAAAGGATAAGACACTTGGTGACAAACCTGACCATCTGAGCTGGGTTACAGGGCACACATGATGCAGGGGGAATTTTAACACAGAATGAGAAAGTTTATTACACATACAGGGGATAGGGAGAGAGACAGGGAAACGGGGGGGGGGGAGGAGAAGGAGGAAAGGAAGACAACGATGACGACAACAGCACTCAGTGCAAAGGTCACAGACGTGGGGCTGGTACTCTGTATTCCAGCCTTAATGTCACAGGCAATTAGGCTGCAAATAGATTCTGAAAAAATAATAATTGCATAAATCAAAGTTCTACTTACTTTCTTATATCAGTATTGATTCTATGTGTCCTTATCAAATTTATATTCCCCCCCCCCCCGCTTTCACTGCCTCCCCCTGCAGCCTCTTGCTCTCCGAGCTAGGAGCCCGTCTGTGTGTGCCTGCATGTCACCAAGATGATCTCTGAAATGAGGCAGCTCCCGAGAGAGCACAGAGCACCAGGAGCCTGGGCTCCTTTGCCCACCTCCGTTTGCCTCTCCCGAGACCGCCTGGTTCCCCCTAGGTTTTCTAGCTCTAACTGCTCCCCAAGCGAAGGATCGAATAACCCCGATTAACTCTGCAGACTGATAAGTGCCCGTGTGCTTGGCAGCACTGGGAATCATAGCTATTGGACACTGAGGTTTGCAGGCACTGGCAGACATGGGAAGGTTGATGGGAAGGGGAGGAGTGAGCTTTCTGTGGAGGATCCTGGGATTTCATGGGAAAGAAGATTTTAAAGTGTGAAAGGTCAAGGTTTGAGGGAACCCGAACACCACCAAACCTGTCAACTGGCGCTCCACCTCTAGGACTCACATGGTAAGAGAACAGCCTTCTACAAGTTGTCTTCTGGTCTTCATAGAAGCTCTGCAGCACACACATGCATGTACACACATGCATACATGCTCTCTCTCACACACACCACATACACACGCACACGCGCACACAGCTCTGCAGCATGCACATAGGGAAATCTGTTAATTCTTGGTACCATATTCTCTTAGATGTATATGGGTATTTTGACTAGTTATATGTGCGTACGCTGTACACATCTGGTGTCCAAAGAAGAGGGTGTGGGATCCCCTGAAGCTAGAGTTACAGGTGGCTATGAGAGACCACGTGGGTGCTAGGAAGCCAACCTTGGTTTTCTGCAAGAACAGCAGGTTCCCTTAACTGCTGACTGATCCTTCTAGCCACCCCCTCCCCCTTTATCCAACTTTTCTTTGCCTGTGTGTGTGTGTGTGCATGTGTGTTGCATGTGATGTGTTTGTATGTTTGTGTTTGCATGCATGTAGATGAAGGTGTATGTGCACATGCCTGTGCAAGTCAGAGGTTGGCATTGGGTGTTTCCTTTGATGAGATTCCACCTCATGTATTGAGGCATGGGCTCTTTCTGAACCTAGTGTTCTCGTTCCACTGCTTTGTTCCAGGAGAACTCTTATCTGTGCCTCCTGTGTGCTGGAATTATGGGTAGGCTGCCATACTCACCGGACTTTACCTTGGTCCTGGGGATTGAAATCCTAGCTGCAGATTCCTGTAACAAGTACTATGGTGGCTTGAAAAAGATTGGCCCCTGTAGATTCATCTATTTGACTGCATGGTCATTGGGGAATGATGACACTCCTATAGATTCATCTATTTGACTGCATGGTCACTGGGGAATGATGACACTACTTGAGAGAGGTTAGGAGGTGTTACCTTGTTATAGTGGCTGTGGCTTTATTAGAGGACGTGTGTCAGTGGGGGCTGGCGTTGAGGTTTCAGAAGCTCAAGCCAGGCCTTCTGCTGTTCTCTTCCTGCTGCCTGTGAATCTGGATGTAGAACTCCCACCGACTTCTCCCACACCACTCCTTCCTGTATGCTGCCATGCTCCCCACCATGACAATGGACTAAACCTCTGAAACTGTGAGCAAGACCTAACTAAATGCTTTCTTTTATAAGAGTTACTGTAGTCACGGTGTCCCTTCACAGCAATAGACCACAGACTAATAAAAATACCCAACAATGAAGCCATTTCTCCAGCTCTGTGTCATATACTCTTTTGTGTCTAAGATTATTTAAATTTTTAGATTTAAAAAAAAAAACCCAGCACTGTATGTTACTTTAAAGGATGCATATTCATATCACCTAGCATGACAGCAATGTGGTCTGATGTTGAGACAAACAAGGTGATTAGTAAAATTTACATAAAGTGTGCAATAGGAACCAATTGGTCTTGTTTCAAAGACACAAATCTCTGTTTAATTAGGCCCCATGAAAATATTAGTAATTGCAGTCTTCCACACCAGCCATGACACAAAAGAGAGTAAGATAGAAGAGAAGATGGATTACAATGAATTTTACACAGATTTGGCCACTATCAGATATCCAATTGTAAAGGGAATCTTTCGTACAATGTATGGAACTTTGACCTGTAAATTAAAAAAAGCCTATGGCCAATGAGCTGAGGCAGGAAATAGGAAGCCGGACATCCAGCATGGAGAAGGGAGGAATTCTAGGAAAGAGTCAATGGGGAAGATTTCACCTGGAACTCTGAGGAAGAGACAGTCACGTAAACCTGAGGCTAGGTAACTAACCACGTGGAAAGCCTAGAATAATTTAAATGGGTTATATAAGTAACAAGCTCATTGGGAACAAGCTGCAGCTTATGGTCTGAGCATTTGTTAATAACAAATACTTTCATCTCAGAACTAAGAGGACAGGTAGAAAAAAGTTACACTCAGTGTCAAATGGCTTAGGCAGGGGATGGCTCAGTGGGCAAAATGCTCACCTTGTTAGTATGACGACCTGAGTTAAATTCCCCAGAACCCAGCCACTGTATGGTGATGCATGCTTGTGACTCCCAGAGCTCCGGAGGTACAGACAGGGATCCCTGGACCTGGCCAACCAGTCATTCTAATCTACGTGGTGAATGCCAAGCCAGTGACAGACACTGTCTTTAAAAACAAAAACCAAGATTGAATGGGAGTTGGAGATGACATTGTCCACTTGCCACCAAACCTGACACCTGGAGCTCCACCTCTGAAACCCATATGGTGGAAGGAGAGTAAATTCTTCTGTAAACTGTCTTCTGATTTTCATAGAAGCTCTGTAAAGGCATAAAATTTTTGCAACCTACCTAATAAGGGTTCAACTGTTCCTCTAGCTCACCACCCAGCAAAGAGAGTAGAAAAGAAAAGTTATTAGGATATGGGGGAAGTGGACCCACTCAGCAATAGTTCCTTGGGGGCGAACTTGATCTTCTTTCTCAGCAGCTCAGTCCTATAGCAAACACTAAGTACAATTCAGCAGCTGCAGACCAGCCCTTTAGGTAGGCAAACACCAGGCACGAAATAGCAGCTACAGTCCAGTCCTTTCAGCGAGCAGACATCAGGCATGAACCAGCAACTGTCATTCAATCCTGAAGAAATCACCAGGCTCTCCAACTGGCCTTGCAGAAGTGGCAAGGTGCTGAAGGAACCTTGAGAGCAGTTCTTGGGCGAGTTTCTCTCAATGGTGGTGTTATCACAAGTTAAGCTCAACAACATTATGTAAGGTGAACCCATACATGCATTTCACTTGGGAAGAATGATGAGGCAGACCAAACCAAACCAAGGCTCAGTGTTCATTTCCCACAGTCTGTGAGGTCATATTTATACTCTATCAAGCATCCTTTCACCCACGCCTCCTTCAGGAAAACAGCCTTTCACGTGTTTGCTTTAGCAAGATATCCTTTCACCTATATGCCCCAACAAAAGATCATTTGACATAACTAACTTTCCAAAGAAACTAGAAATTTCCACTTCAACTCTGCAGCACACATCTGCATGCACATGCATACATACATATATAAACACACACATATACTCATGAATACACACGGCTCTGCAACGCACAGGCACACACAGATGCATGCATGTACACATGCACACATGGCTCTGCAGCATGCATGTGTGAACACACAGACATGGCACACACACACACACACACACATACAAACACATGCACACACACAGCTCTGCAGCATGCACACATACAGACACAAACAATTCTGCCCTCACAACTCTCTGTCTGTCTGTCTGTGTCTGTCTTCTCTCTCTCTCTCTCTCTCTCTCTCTCTCTCTCTCTCTCTCTCTCTCTCTCTCTCTCTCTGGCTTGCCACTATCAGGAGAATATGTCAAATGAAAGCTGCCCAACATAGCAGCACTCTCAATGGTGTCCCAGTCTTTTAGTTACTGAACATCTCAACTGTTCACACATCAGATACCTGCATCCCATGGGTCTGCCGTCATACCTGAAAACTCCACCTGGGGACAGAAGCCATCTGCAGAGGTAAATGGCAGTGTGTATGATGTACAGGAACATGGGGTGGTGGGGTGGGGTTCCTGTGCAATGCCTCTTCCTCATTAATTCACTTCCCACCATGGCCACTTCCCGGCTTCCCTCCTGAGACAACTATTATCCTTGCCAGTTACTAAGGGGGCTCTGATGGAATGTTGCCTCTCTAGCCCGCCTCCCCTGCTGGCGAGTTCATGGCAGGATACATTTTATACTTGTGATATTATTTCTGAGGAAAAACTGCTCAGTAGACATTTTTGTTTTCCCTATGGTTCCCCAGGAGAGACGCGCACACTGGGAAACTGTAGAATAGAATAAGAGAAATCGAGATGCTGAAATAATCACGCGCCCTGACCTATTTTAACAGCTAAAGAAAGAACAAGCCTGGCTTCCCCTCCTGTGGAATCCAGGGGGTTTCTCAAAGCAGTGGTAACATCGAGTATTAAAGTGCTTCTCTCTATTCTTTAGACGGAGTCTCAGTATCACTAACTCTCAGGAAAAGGACTGCTTGCAATTGCTCTTCAATTCTCAAATCTTCCCTTTGGACAACTCACTATTTTTCCCTTCCCTTTTGATGATGAGTAGCTAGCACACCTCAGGGCTATGTACTATAGGCAGGGTCAGTATAATTTCTAAAATACCTGAATCTTTTGAAAAATTTGAAAAGTATACAAGGTAGGATTTAACATTTCAAATCAGGCAAATAATACCCTGATTATATGGAGTGAACTGGGGATAGTGGAACTCAGTTTGGGTATCACAGAAAGAATGTAATTCAGTGTATTCCTAAAAATATATTTTAAACAACTTAACAGTTACAATGAATTCCAAACTACCTGTGATTTGGGCACAGAAATGTCATTGACCTTGAGAGTCCCAGGTCACTTGAATCCTTCTCTGACTTTCTTCTTGTTGGCCATGCTTCTTCTTGCCAGGGGATCTTTATATATTCTGTTCTTGGTTCCACAGGATACCTTCATAGGGTTCCCTCTGTCTTATTCCCTTCCCTGTGTTTGCATTTAAGTCTTCCTTCAAAGATGAGTGCAGCAGGAACAGAGGGACTGCCTCTATGTAAATGCCAGGGACCCACAAAACATCTGCAAGAAGACCTAATTGAGGACTGCCTGAGAGACCAAAGATTGCTAGTGCAGACAATGCCAACCAACCAGAAACTACTATTTAGAAGAGATTCTTTCTTGGGACCAATGGGGCTCCAGTAGAGGGTATTTAAAGGAGCTTGCAGCTTTGTTGTTGACTCTGTGGCTCCTCATCCCCAAACCTCAAAAGCAGGTAGCGTTAGGTGGCAAGTAGTCCAAGGCACAGACAACAGATGACTCAGCCAGTCACATCTATAGCACTCCAACTGCTTATGCAGCCAACAACTGGCAGGCATTTTGTGGCACTGGGAACAGAGAATGTACAAAGTAAAAGTCCGTAGTTACCTAGTGAGTCATCCACAGATAGGAACTGCAGTCCAGCATATAGCCATGATGAAGGATTTGACTAGTGAGGGAGCTTAGCATTCAACTCTGAAGCCTCACCCCCTGGCTTCAGTCCTGCTGCATGACTTCAGTTAAATCGTCTTTCCTGGGACTCTGATTTCCTTGTCTGAAACAATGGAATGATGACAATGCCTCTATACCTAGGATTCTTTGCTGATCAAATAGGGATATTGATGCAAGGTGCTTAGATAAGGCTCTACACCCTGCTGTGCCATTTTTACCAGGCCATGAACTCATAGCAATGCAATGACTAGAGTTTTCAGAAGACCTGGGGCTAGAACTGCATTCTGAAGGAAACACCAGTCTCGATGATATATTCTTATGCCACAGGCATGAGTTCATCCACTCTTGACAACTGTGAAAATACTAAGTCTTGGCTTAACACTCTTCCTGTATTCTACAGCAATTCCAGTTGAAGCACAGTTTCCTGGGTGGAGCCTCCTTAAGACTTAGGAAGTTCTGAGTTGAAACATTGCCTCTGGGAAGGGCAGGAAGGAAGTAAACAACTTGCAAGTTTCAAGAAGTTCCTGAGACTGACACGATACACAGAGTCTCTTCTCCAGGTTAAGGAGGCAGTGAATACCTGTTGGGAGAGGAGATTCTCTAGATAGGCAAGCTGGTTAGAGACTGTCTTTGACTTGTTGCATCCAGGGATGCAACTTTTCTGAGTCTTTATCCATGCATTTCAGAAGTACAGCTGCCTTTGAGTCACCCATGTGCCTCCATGTAACCCCAATAAATGTATGGTTTGTCAAATTGGACTGTGTTATAATTGTTATTTACTCTCTTTCTGTTAGTTCCTGCTGAAATATTATGATTCCCACCTTCCCTTGCAGACTACTGAAGTTGTTAACATCTCTATAAGGGGTCACCTCCTGTTAGGCTGGAACCACTGCTTGCCCCTGCACAAGCTGGGAAACCCTATCAACCCTCCTTCCCCCAACCACACTACAGAACAAGGAATGACTTCAAGAGTCCAGTTCTATGTTCTCAGCATCTGTCAGAACCTCCCCCATTCCCCCAATGCTGCTAGCACCCAAATCCCTGCCTAAGGGGTCAGCTCTTAGCCGTACTTGGGCACAAACCTAGCTTATGGCTGACATCATCACCCTTCACCTACAGTCAATAAAACTTCCCCACCCTAGCCTACCTTCCTCAGTACAACTTCCTCAGCCTCATTCTCTGGGACTACCATCTAATAAGCCTGCCTTTATCTATTTTAATTCAATCTAATACGGCCTATATCTTCATCACTGAGGGAGAGAAAAACCCAATCATTCATCTTCTTCTGTAGGGATTTTGGACATTTGCACAAGTAAGGGTAACAAAGTGTCCTTTGCCACAAGTAAACGTGGTCCCATCTAAGGTCAGACCAAGCCTCTATCTTTCTGTCTTCTATCTCTCTGTAGCTGCTTTAATAATCTCATATTTGCTGGGTTCTGTATCTGGGCTAAATAGATGCCTATGGCATGTCTCCCCAGGAAAAGCAACCTACAACATCATGTTAAAGAAATCATTACTATGTGCCTTAATTAGGTGTCATGAAACCTCAGGGTCCTATTCCCACACACCAAGGACTCATCCTAGTTTTGACAAAAGTGTCTCAATGAGTGTATGCGTCATTTCAGTGAGAACTAATCCTGTCTCATCCTGGATCTCACCAGGTCTTCACAGTGATGGCTCCTCTATGAGCACAGTCCTTTGAAGGAGGGCATCTCCGAGCAGAGATACGCTGTTACTGAAACACAGCTCCATGTGTTACTTTACCAACAACCTGTGTAAACTCAACTGTAGCACAGTCCATTTAAGCTTACCCCTGACTAGCTTACTAATAAATGAGTCTTAGACAATGGTTATTTTATTTGGCTTTGACAATTACTAAGGGGTGGTTCCTAATCCACTCTTCTAACCACTGGACTGCTTACTTCCCCAGTGGCCTGGCTACTTCCCCAGTGACCTGGCTACTTCCCCAGTGGCCTGGCTACTTCCCCAGTGGCCTGGCCACTTCCTCAGCAGCCTGGCTACTTCCACCACAGCCTGGCTGCATCCCCAGTGGTGTACCCTCAATATCGTTGTTTCTTCTGGCCATGATGTCATCATCCATCTCCCCTCATGGAAGCTCTCTGATCCTCTCTCCTTCACCTCTTCTCTTTCCCCTAACCACGTCACTCCAAACCCACCCACCTCTAACCCCTCCAGTAATTGGCTGTAGCCAATTTTATTTAACCAATAGTTTTAAATCAAGGAACAAGGTTTACACAACAAAAGCTTGTAAACAGAAGTCCCTCATAGGCCTGGACTTTGGGTATAGAATTTAGCATTACAATACATAGTCAGAGACCAAACTTCAACACCCAAGACTTCTGGATACATCTAGCCTAGGAAATCCCATCCCTCATGTTAAAAACCAAACAAAACACCCAAACAAATCCCACACCTCATGTTGATGCTTTTTCTCTTGACCAGTTTCTTTGCTATATGATACCTGACATATTAAAATGTGGGTATATTGGAAGTTGAAGCTACTTTATAGTCTGTGGATTCAACCCTATCTGGCCTGGAGCTAAAGCTTTGAATGCAGACATCATTCTTCCGGGTAACAGGGATGGAAAACCCCAGACAGATGAGGGGCAGAAAAGTCCCCCTAACTACCACAAGGGAAAGGATTCCACATTAAAAGCAGAGAGACCCGAATGGAGACACCATAAAAACTGAACTTGGTATTTTAACCTTTTATTTTGAAAGAATTGTAGACACTCAGGATTTGAAATAGCAATTTAAAAGATTCCCCTGTACCCCGCTTTGTCTTCTTTGAATGAGAATAATCCACATAACTGAAATATATCATCAAAATCAGGAAACTGATTTTATAAAATGTTATTGCCTATAGTATAGAGTTAATCAAATTTTAACAGCTTTTACATATCCTTATGTATTTAACATTTTATCACATGTATAGAAACACATAAGGAGTACCCCCAACAAAGATAAGTCTCCAAAGGGGATTTGTTAATGTCTGGAATAACGACCACAACAAAAGAATGGAAAGACAAATATTTAAATCATAGACCAAGTCTAATCATTAAGAGCTTAGGCTCCCTCTGCCTCTAGATTTCCCATGTTGCATCATGACTTCACTACCAGTTGTCTCTGTAACAAAGGACCCTATGTAACCTCCTAAGCTATGGGGCAATCCTCTTCACTCTACAGAATGGAGTCAATGAGAGTTTGTTCCAGAGACATAGTGAGAAACATAGAAGCAAAATGGTTCATAGTAAGCACAGAATAGCAATCAGCTGTGGTAGACTCCCACTGTATGATAGCTCCTACTGTCCAGGGATATCCAGAAACATGTGGAATGTTGGGGTAAAGAAATAGTCAGATAGTTTTGACTGATAAAAATAGCATATTCACATTATCTTAGGGTTTCTATTGCTATGAAGAGACATGATGACCAAGACAACTCTTATCAAGGCAAACATTTAATCGGGGCTGGCTTATACTTTCAAAGGTTTAGTCCATTATCATCATAGCCGGAAGGATGGTAGTGTCCAGGCAGGCATGGCACTGGAGTTGCTGAGAGTTCTGCATCTTGTTGCAAAGGCAAACAGGAGAAGACTGACATCCTCAGACAGCTAGGAGAAAGCGCTCTTCCACACAATGGGTGGAGCCTGAGCATAGGAGGAGACCTCTAGAGCCCACCCCCACAGCAACAAAATCCCTCCAACATGGCCACACCTCCTAACAGAACCATTCCCTATGGGCCAAGCATATTCAAACCACCACACACATTTACTAATTAGGAAGGAATACAACAGAATAAAACAATCACTTACAGAGAAAGGTACTAGACAGAAGATCTGGACCTCAGGAAAGATATACCGTCATTTCTGATCTTTGGCCAGGAGGGAGAAAGTGCAATCCATACAGCAGGTGAGATGGAGCGGCAGCATTTAGGGAATCCAAGAGAGAGAAGAGCAAAATGATGCTCTCTAGTTGTCATGGATGTTCTCGGTTGTCAAGGTGACAACATCTAGAACTAAAACCCAAGCTCCTGGGGTATGTCTGTAAGGGACTTTTCTTAATGAAATCATTTGTTGGTAGTAAGACCCACTTTTAATCCAGATCTTTTGAGATGAGAAGATCCACCTTTAATCTGGGCCACACCTTCTGCTGGCAGCCTATATAGAGGACATGGAAGAAAAAAGGAAACTTGCTCTCTTTGCCTACTTGCCCTTTCAGTCCCTGTCACTGGCAAGTCCATTCCTGCACTGGCATTAGATCCTACTTCTTCAAGATTCTTGTGTATGCTGAAGACCAGCTGAGACATCCAGCCTTGTGAACTGACCAGCTACTTGGACCTTCTGTTGTTAGACAGTCGTTGTTAGAGTAGCTGGACCACAGACTGTAAGCCATCCTAATAAACACCATATATACAACAGAGACGGAGGGGAGGGTACAAATAGATTCACATATTAACACAAGGAATCGCTTTCATCAAGTTTTCTAGGGATGGGAAAAAAGACATGACTTTAAGTCAATGACTTAAAGACACGATGGGGGTGAGATTGAAGGAGACTATGTTTTCCCTCAAGCTGAGCAGTACCTTAGCCATGTGGGAAACTTATAGGAAGACAATGGTTAGAAGAAACAGAACAGGAACTGTGGGGAAAAGCATTCTGCATTCCAACCTGAGGATGAACGCTGACATGGTCAAGCCTGCAGAGCACATGAATTACAGACAGAGAAGTGGAGGGGCAATCTTCGTTATCAACTTAACTAGACATAGGAGACATACACCTGTAAGGATATCTCCAGAGAGCCTGGACTGAGGATCCCCCTCCTTGAATTTCAGGGGCACCATCGAGGCCTTGGGCTGAGTGAGAATAGCACGTAGAGAAAGACAAGTATCAGCTCGCTAACATTTTGCTGAGTGGGCAGAGAGTATCGTCCTTTCAATGAATTTTTATCACGTAATTAAAGAGCCCCTGATTAATGAAATCCAGAGGCAAACTCATCCAGAGCTGTGATGCTAGGAAGAGATTATTGCAACATTTTTCTCTGGCCAAAATAAAGCAAATGGCTACCTCCGTATAGCTTGTGTCTTGGTTATTCATACTATGGCCCATTTGCTGACAATTTTTCAATACTTACAGATTTATTCTGCCCTATTAAAAGCCTCAAAGCAACTAGGAAGTGTTATAAATATTTGAAGAGAGCTGGATGTTTCAAATGCTGAATAAATCATTAGAACCAGAGCAAACGCTGCAGTGGCAGCAACAGGCAACAGGCCTGCCCTTGGCTCCGGGCTCCCTCTGATGTACTTGCCCTTCACTAATCTGGTTCTGGGTTAGTGAACCCTTTGCATGCTGAGAAAAGCTCTGGGTTTTTTCTTTTTTTTCTTTTTTTTTTTTTTTCCTTTAAAGGAATCATTTCTCATCCTGAGAAGTAACACGGAGGAGACACATTTGTGAGGACAGTAAATCAATTCGCCTCTTAATAATTAGAGTTGTACAGCTAGGTTTCCCACAGCCTTGTAATCAGCCATTCTCACACAGTAGCCTGGTATAGTCAACTTCAGGTGAATGATTCTACGATGATTCTAAGAGCTGTTCTCCTAAGGATCCTGTATAACTGAGGCCCACACAAAAGCAAGTCACACGTAAGTGACTCTTTCCAGAGCCAGCCCTCGGCTCACTTCTTACATCTGGAGGCTTCAGATTCATGAATTTCTGTCTAGCTGGAACACAAGCAATGCCCCTGCCTCTAACCATCAATCTTCACCCAGAATCCGTTTCAACACAGGCTCTGATTAACTTACTTCAGAATTTCTATTAAGATTCAACGGTTTTATTACCCATGTTGCCCCACTGTTCAGCCTGCCCCCATTTGATTCTTTACTTTCTATGACTTCATTTTCTTTTATTATTGTGCACAGGTCTTTTGCCTGCTTGTATGTCTGTATATCACTCACACATACCTGGTACCCACAGCAGCTAGAAGAGGGCATTCGATTCCCTGGTGTGAGCCATCATGTGGGTGCTGAAAATTGAACCCAGGTCCTCTGCAAGAGTAACCCAGTGCTCCTAACCACTAAGCCACCTCTCCAAAGCTTCTCATGGTTTTTGTAGCAAGCAGTTTATAGATGCTTAATACTTTATAGTCATTGTTATTAGATCTTAAATGATTGGAGAGAGGCCTATCATGGCAATGTTTCAGCTGAGGTTGGGAGACTGAAATTTTCAGGATTTCTTCTGGGACAGAAGATGACCTACAAGGAGGGAGGGAGACACTGGAGTGGCATGCTAGCAGCCCCTTGTACCGGGATTTGTTAGCTTCCTGTGGCAATTGCTCTCTAGTCCTGTGAAATGGGTGATCACTGGGAATCCCACAGCTGGGATATAAAGAAATAAGTGGCCTGGTGTTTAACATCATTTCCCAGAAGCTCACTCAAATTCTAAGGCTGAGTCTTGCCTGGTGGCTTCCCTGGGAGTACAAACCGTACTTTCTAGTGTTCTGACTCTCGCTCCAAAAGGACCTTGTGTAATAACACCTCCTGTTTCTTCAGCTAGTCAAGGCATGGAACACTCCCTGCTGTGCATGCTACTGTGACATCCCAGATGCTTGCTTGACTCCCTGTCCTCTTTCTCAAGAGTCTGGCATGAAATAACATCTCAGATCTATGCCTTTGTTGAACTCCCTAGATGGGAGCCATGTCCTTCTCCTTGTCCCAGAGACATCACATTCATCTCAGTCTTTATCCACAACACACACACACACACACACACACACACACACACACACACGCGCGCGCNCACACACNNCACACACACACACACACNNCACACACACACACACACACACACACAATTTTTTTTTTTAAACAAAAATGACCTAGAATAAAGAGAGTAGGAAATAGCCCCGCCTCTTTTCTGGAACAAGTGGGAAGTCATGCACTCTGCTGAGCTGGATGTCCTTGCCTAGTCATCATTTAGTCAAGCAAGAAGAAAAGTGCCAGATCTCATCTGATGGGTCTGGGGAAAGGATGGACGTGGAAAGCAACTGCCTTTAGATGGTCCAAATGCTCAAGTCTGAACATCAGAAGGGGGAACAAGGATTTTTCTCAAAGCAAACTCAACCACACTGGACCAACAGGAAGTGTCAAGTGGGGTCCAGAGGCAGCACCACCATAAAGAAAAAGGAGGTCTCTTGTGTGGTGTTGGAGAACAAACCTGTGCAAAGGGTGTAAAGCTGTTTTTGACACAGATATTTCTACCCATTGGGGATCCTGTCGCCTACAGAGATACCATTCTAGGTATGTGGTCTTCAGTATCCTGTAGTTTTTCTGAAAACAGTTTTACAGCTCATCTTTTCTCAGAAGTGAATGCAGGAAGGTTACAGGAATTTGTACTCTCAAGCAGAATCAAGCTGCAGGCCAGAGCATGGTACAATGCTGCTCTCAGGGCAGTAAGCAAGTTTTCCCACAGTCTGCAACTGACCCAAGACTCATTCATTAAAACAATAAAGACTTTGTCATGTTGGACACTGAAGAATCCCTTAAGCAAGCAGAGCAGTCTGCCCGTTGGGAGGAGAGTGGCTCATGCAAGACCTTCGGGAGTTAGGTTTTGTTTTGTTTTTTGTTTGTTTGTTTTTGTTTGTTTTTCAGAGAGACCTCGTTCTGACCCCACAACAATGCCACTGTGTGTAATAAGTAATAATCTTATTTATTAACCTATGAAATACATGTCCTAGGTCAGCAAAATGACTCAGTGGGTAAAGGGTCCTTTCTGCCAGGCCGGACCACCAAGGTTCGATTCCCAGTGTTTCTACAGTGTGTTAACCAAAGCAAGGCACACTTTAGAAAAACTCTCTAGGTTGTCAACCCAAGATCGAAGGGGCAGAGGGTCTCCTCTGTCACCCACTCACAAGAACAATGCATTAGTTGCTTTTCTTTTCTCATCACTATGATTAAAAATTCCCCTAGGAAAAAGAGTTTATTTTGACATGGTCAGAAGATAGAGAACGTGTGGTGGCCATTGACTTGAAGTGGCTGCTCCCAACACATCCACAGTCAGGAAGCATGAAGAAGTGGCTGCTGGAGCTTAGCTCATTTTCTTCTCTATTTCCATTTGGAACCCCAGCCCATGGACAGTGTGCCCTACAATCACGATAGGTCTGTGTTTAGTTAAACATTTCTAGTAATGGATGCTCTCATAACCATGCACAGAAGATGCTCTTGTAACCACACACAGAGGTACACCTCCTAGATAACTAAATCCAACCAAGTTGGTAGCATACATGAACCATCGAAAGAACATAGTGATGGCCCCATCTCTACTTCTGATGAGAGAAGGGCAGTTTCCTAATGGGGATTTGAATGAGAAACTTCAGTGCAAGTTAGGACAATGGCTTTTGCTTCCTTATTCTTTAAATGCCTTCCTTCTTAATATTCTTCCCTTTGAAGAAGGCAAACATCTGCCTTATGTTTCGTTTATAATTTCAAATTCAAACAAAGAGCCCTGGGCCCATCTGTTGAGGCTGCTTCAGACATCTGGGGCACCATTAAGCAGCAGGACCAGCTTGGCCAGGGTCCAGTTTCTTCCCCACTCTATACCGACTCCACACTTTCCCAGGGCTCATCAGGCATCCAGCGAAGGAAGAAGAGTTCAGTGCCTCTGCCCTTGTGAAATGTTTGCTTTGGTTTCCATAAATGGGAGAGAAAGGGAGAAACAGTTTTGGAAAGCATCCTGCGTTTATAAACTGCTTGGCTTAAAAAAATCTCAAATAAGGTAACTTGGCAATAGCTCCATGGGTCACTCGGGGTGTTTTTGCCCTGCTCCATGGGTCACGAGGGGCTCTTTCAACCCTGGTAAAACCACTCCAAGAACACTGGGAACTTCTGAACAAGGCTCCTTTCCCTGGACTTTGTAATTTCCGTATAGCTCTGAGCTCAAGGAAGGCACTCCATTTGGAAATAACCATTCATTTCGTTCACTTCTTCTTTTTCAAAAATAAGAAGCAACTAGAAGTTGAAATTCACACAAAATATCTGACTTTCAACCTACAGTGGAAATGGTGGCTCCAGGAATCCCAGCCTGAGTGTATTCAGCTGTGGCTTCTCCAGCCAACTGTGTGTTGGTTTCCCTGGGAGGCCTGACGGGCATAATAAACAGAGGACAGCCCTGCACACCAGGTTGTGTGCTTGCCTGTGTTTCTGGCCCCTTTCCTCCTGAACTTCAAAAGCACATAAGTGGCTCCTTCTAGTAAAGGCAGAGTGGAGACAAAGGAGACAGCTGTTAAGATATTTGGAAAAACAAAAAGAAAGAACCATTTGAAAAAAATTCTTTTCATGAAAGAGTCTCAAATTTGTTATGTGCAGAGGGTGACCTTGAACTTTCAATCCTCCTCCCCTCACTTCTTGAGCACCAGGCTTACAGGTCTGCACCACCATAATTAATTTTAGATAGTGTTGGGGTTCATATTCCAGATGTGGTGCATACTGGTAGAGCTGGTTAGACTTTGGACCACTTGACACAAGCTAAAAACCATCTGAGAAGAGGAGACCTCAACAGATGAAAGCACCACCATTGGACTGGGCAGTCTGTGGGACAGTTACTTGATTGATTGGCAGCAGCACCTCTGGGCAGGTGGCCTGGATGGTATAAGGAAGGAAGCTGGGTAAACCATGGACAGCAAGCTCAGCTTGCAAAGACCGTGAAGGGATGCTGCTTCCTGCCTCCAGCTTCCTGCCTGAGTTACTGTCCTACCGTTCCCTGCGGTAGACTCTAAGTTTTACGATGAAATAAACCCTTTCCACACCCAAATTGCCTGTCCTCATTGTCTTTACCAAAACAACAATAGGCCTACTAGAATACTAGTTAAGCACGCTACTAACTGGGCAACATCCCCTGCCGTGGAGATGTCAGGCATGTAAATGGTTTTTAATATGATGAAGAAAATTCCACTACTATAAACCAAGGGTCAGCAAGCTAGAGACCAGGGATCCAGTCCAGCGTGGCCCCCTGTATTCTGCATATCATGTTTTACTGGAGTACATGCATGCATGTATGAAGCCTATAATTACTTACTCACTGCGGCAGGCACTGAGTGATCTTGAGGGGGACTGTGTGAGCCACAAAGCAAAAACTGTTTGCCACTTACAGGGAAAAGAAGTGACACGCAGTTCCAGAATCCCCGCAAGATGTGTCTTAGCTCTGGGGAGAGTGGGTCTTTTACTGCACACCACAGGAGAGCCGGCAGATTTGGCCACTGGAGGAACAAAGCAACATTAATGTCAGGAGCAAAATGTGTGTAAGTGCAATGCAACAGCTAGCGAATTTGAATGGTGAGCAGAGGCGACCCAGGGAATTGAAGAATCAGATTTTTAGTGGCAGGGTGACAAGTATCAACTGGAGAATACAGTTGCCCTCCGAGGACCCTTCTCCTCTTTCTGAGTGGTTACTGGAAACAACACTGCAGGAAATATTTACCTTACGGTAGACTGAAAACCCTGGTGATAGATTATAAACATTAGATATCTGCTGCAGATAACCATTGAGGTATATATATATATATACTTTGTGGAAGGCAGAATATAAATCAAAGGGTCTTGAAGAGTTTACATGTAGTCTTCGCTCAGGGAGAAGGGTGTTTTATTTGTAACTTTAGGCCTTCAGTCAATGGAGCGTTTTTTTGTATGGAGGTTACCTGCTGTTATCTAAGGCCCCTTACTTCAAAAACAGATAGAGGGGCATCAGCCAGGCCTTTTGTTTGGTGACTGTTTTAGATAGAGTCTCATTATCTTTATAGAATAATATCATCCCCTTCAGGTAGCATTCTAAGTCATATGTTATATGTATCAGCAAAGACGGGCTAGATCATGCTTCCATAACAAACAAGTCCCACATTTCAGTGGGAGAAGGGGTTTGGTCCTTGTCCTTGTCACATGTTCACTGTGACATTAGTAGGAGTCCCTGCTTGCTGTTGCCACTCAAGGACCTAGCCTTTGCAAACTTACCTTTTGGGCCACCAAGTACTCTCAACTACTGCCTCTAACCTGATAGAGCTCAGAAGTGTCACAAGTCATTTTCCTTCACGTTTTATGGGAACACACTTTTGCCACACTCTCCCTACCACTTCTCATAGCTGCAGAGGCGCTCACATTAATATGATGACATGTCTTATAGATATGTTTCATTCAAACTTTAAACATGTAGGAGGCCTTGCTGATGTCAATGAGGTCAAGAAATGCTAATATTGAGTGTCTGTTCTGAGCTACCCCTGGTCACTAGGAAAACAACAAACTCCAAAGGAGAAATGCCAACTTCACTGATCTTTCCTAGCAGGTGAAGGAACAGGCACTAAACACAGAACTTGGTTGACATGGAGGACAGTTAGTGCTAAGTGTTCGGGAAGTAAATAAGATCTAGAACTAACGCAGAATGCTAAGTGCTAGGAATGGAAAGGTCTCTGACCCTGAGCATCTTCTCATTTGATCTTGAATACAGCAGATGGCTTGAGGGCTCTGGAGATCGCTTCTGCCTAAAGGCAAGCTATGCAAGCAGATTTACATATTCCTCATATTCTCCAGCCCAGTAAAGATGCAGAGGTTGTGATGAGTAGGACCTGGGAAGGACACAGGGCTTGTCAGCCCAGTAAAGATGCAGAGGTTGTGATGAGTAGGACCTGGGAAGGGTACATGGCTTGCCAGGACCACGCAGTTTCCTGAGGGCCCCTATAGCTGAGGAGAAAGTCTTTTGGAAAGATAGCTTCACAACTTGTTCTTTGAGATGTCACCTTAAATACAGTCCAGAAAAATCAATGTCCAGAAACTAATGCTTCAGGGCATAATAGGAGACAGTGAGGGCAAAACCTGGCCCTTAAAACCAAACAGAACAAGTCAGGCCACATCTGGGTCTGTGGGCAGGGTTTGCAGACACGGCTGCTCTGGGTTTGGGTGATAGAAGATTGCAGTGTTTCTCTTCATTTATAATGAGTGACATGTCTATAATGAATTTTCCTAGTCCAAAAGTTGGTCCTTGTTTCTGTCTTCCTAAAATAACTCTTTATTTCCTCTGAAACCCCATGGTTTTTCAGTAGCTCTCATTGGCAACTCATGCACTGTTTGAAAACCAAATAATGCCCCTAGCATTCAGTAAGACCTTTCCCTGTGATTTTTCCCAACAATCTTCATGTTAAGGCTGCCAGCAAAGAGTGTGCATCGAAACAGTATCTTCTTTATAAGTATCTTTTTCCATGAACATGACTCACCCCACCTTGTCAGAAGACTCGCCTATGAGACAGCGACTCACTTACAGCTCTCGTTCAGGTTTCAATTTGAGCAGTGACCTTGGGTGGATGAGCTGCTTTCCACTGTGACAAATAAGGTCCCTCTGGGAAGACAAGACTATTCATTTTCAACTAAGGAGTGAGAAATTGAGGTGTCTTAGTATCTAAACAGTAGAAATGGGGCAAATGTGCAATTGCCTGACCTTGATCAGCCAGAAATTTGGGAGAAAGCTGGTGTCCTGGTGACTGCCGGAGCTCAGACCTCATACCAAAAGCTCAGGGCACAGTAAGGGTTCTTGAGCTGAACTTTCAGTCTGCAGACAGCTCCCCACCCTTATGACCTACCTTTCTATGACTCAACTCTCCCTAGCCTACTCTACAATAGGAAAATGATAGGTCTCTGCTGGAATGTCAGTGGTGGCTTACATACTGTGGCAGGTTGCATGAGCAGCCATAGTCTTCCATCTTTGATCCACTGCATTGCAACCCCTCTCATGAAGGGCCTGGATGCTCTGCTCATGAACATAAGCTTTTGTTATGTGCCATGCATGGCATGGCTATATATATATTCTTTAGTTATAAAGGGCCCTAATCAAGCCTTTGTCTCCAGAACCCTTAACTCTTTATTCTTGTGTTAATATGTCTGTATTGAAAACAAGTCTATGCCAGGCACTTGGAGGATGAGATGTGTCTCAGTTACTCTCATCCCTTACTAGCCAGGTGGCATCTAGTAAGTCTCCAGGAAAATAATAGTTGACTTTGATTTAAGTCCATGAATCTGTGGGTAAGCTGAACACCCATACAGATCGAGATCAGGCTTCGTCAATGGTAGCTGGACTCACTCACATGTTTGTTAAAAGCTGGCAGACTGACTAGGAGATATCTGGTCCATGAACACCCCCCCCACACACACACACATTATCATTATCCATGAAATAGCACAGCTCAGATCCCAAGCCAAATGTCTAATAATTCAGAATCTCTTGTTGCCTTGGGTACCACTAGGGACTATCCTCCCTTATATTTTTTAAAATTACAACCAAGTGAAATTTACTAAAAATACGCTGTAGTTTCTCTTTGGATGAAGCATTCTTTTTTATTGGACTCAAAATGCCATCAGCATTGCTCTTCCTTTTCTTGGAGGGAGGTCTTCGTTGTCTTCTGATATTCTGTAGAGACAACTATCCGTAGAAGAAGGTACCCACCAGGTATTTCAGGAGACCTTTAAAAGTCTGTTTACACCCATAACCTGATGCAAATAACTTGTTGCCTGCCCTGACACCTCTCAGTGCCCTTTCCACAGGAGTGAAAATAATTCTCCAGCATTGTCACCTGTCACTCACATGGAAATGAGTTCATTCTTATGAATTCATTCCTATGCTGATATGATGTTGGATAGGGAAATACACACGTAGTCTTAGAGACAGTTGTGTGTTGAGGACTATCTAGAGAGCTGCTATGATGAAGGAAGCTTATTATTGCTTGGAACAATCACACTGGTTCTCCCCAAAGCTGCCCTTTGTCAAAATATCCTTCCTGGGGCAGAGTACACCAACACATTTCGTTTCTTGATTGGTTATTTTATTTTTTAAGGGTACGTGTATGTGTGTTCACCTGCACGTATACAAAGGCATCACATGCTTGCAGAGCCTGAGGAGGCTCTCAGAGAGCATTAGATCCCCTGGAGCTGGATGGTTATGAATGCCAGGTCAGTGCTGTGAACTGAACCTGGGTCCTCTGCAAGAGCAGCCAGCATCCTTACGTGCTGAGCCATGTCTCCAGCTCCCAGTACATCTCGTTTTATCCCTTTGGGTTACACGTAAGAAATACACACCCAAGAATCACCAGTTGGTTTTATCCTGTAGTAAACACCAACTAACAATCCCTCCTATAGACAGTTCTCTGCTCTTTGTACGTTTATTTACAATGTTCCATACGAAGGGTTTCTTTATTTCCAGTTTTGATTTTAATAATGCAACAGTTGCAATCCATTTATTTTGAGCAGTTTATAAAAGTATAGACAAGAGCCTCTACATTTCACAGAGCCTGCCTCTAGCCTAAGAAAAATGAAGATGGCAGCCACTCTTCCTGTCTATAGCAATCAAATCTGGTACAGATAGCTACAAATGTTTTCCAGTCACACAGCAGAGAGGATGAGAATACCATGATGCCTGATTGTTCAGAGATTCCGTGTCTGTCTGGTCAATGATATAGGCCGGACACTGCTCCGGCTTTATGACTGTAAGCTGGAAAACTGAAGTTCTGCTTTTGACTCATTCTCATGAGATGGGAATAATTCCTCAATAAGGCATTTTCTCCACAGAGAGTCACAGCCAAGACATAATTAAACAGACAAGCATTAGATGCAGGGACTAGCAAGGTGACCAAGGGAGGAAAGGCACCCACCTGCTGTTAAGCCTGACAGCCTGAGTTCAGTTCCCAGAACCCACATGACGGAAGGAAAGAACAGAAGCCTGAACATTGTTCTCTAATGCCCACTGGTATACAGACACACATATACACATACGCGCGCGCACACACACACACACACACACACACACACACACGCACCACACTAAATAAAAATGTATTAAAATTTTAAAGTTAAATATTCTGTCTTACTTAATTTTATGAAAAAAAATACCACAGAGAACCCTACATTGATTAAAGGCATAGTATAACTTAAATTCTATTTTCTACTTTTTATCACTATTAATATAGTTTGACTCAAGAGAGTTGTAAGAGTTTTCTAAATTTATACTACAGCTAATATCTGTTAAGAGTGCTCATGTTTTATTTCTATTTCTTCACCCAGTTAATTAAAAGTTCTTTACATAAAGACATGCAATATTAATAAGCTTCAAAAGTACTATTAATTATTCCATTTTGTGTTTTGGATTGTATGTGTGTGTGTGTGTGTGTGTGTGTGTGTGTGTGTATTCAGATAGCTGCTAGATTTTTGTCACATGTAAATGCACATAAGGACTTTTTATTTTAACCTGAAGATAAATTTAGAGTGACAGAGAAATGACTGAGTTGTAAAATGCTTGCCATATAAGCACAAAGACTCTAGTTCATTCCCAAGATTAAAAAAACAAGCAAAGTGGCATGAGCTTGTAAGCCCAGATTATGGAGAAGAGATAGGTGGACCCCAGAGCTTGCTAGCCAGTCAGCCTAGCTGAATGAGTAAGTTCCAGGTCCATTAAGAGATTCTGTCTCAAATAAATAAGGTGGGCAGAAACTGTGGAAGATGCTTGTGCTCCGGTCTCTACACACACACACACACACACACACACACACACACACACACACACACACAGACACCATCTAGATTATGCACTTTTGTCCATAGGTAAGAATTCATTCATAAACAGCCAATGGGAATTAAAATCTTCACTTCTTCCTAAACTGAACTTGATGCCTTAGTGTGAAGAAATCACACTAAGATATGATCCTGTGACTCCGCCCAAACATATCCGAGGATGCCAGAAATCATGATAGGTATCATGGGAATGTCCAGCCTTCTTCTCCCAAAGGCTGTGGGTCTGGAAGAGAACATTCTAACCACATCTGAGGTCATCCTAAACTCCTAAATTCTGGGGCATCCCTAAAACAGATTCTGTCAGGAGCTAAATCTAAAGACCATTTTCCCAGACGTCCAGATTTCCACCTTACTTCTAGATGTTCTTCAGATGAAAGCATTGGCATCTTTCCCACTGGTTCCCCCAAACTGGGGGGGGGGGGGTCAGAAGCTATCATGTGCTTATATGGTGATTCAGCCTAGAGCGTCTGGATCATTCTGTCTGTGGGGAAACTAAATAAACAAAGAGCAATAAATTAATTAATTAATTAATTAATTAATAATAAATAAGGTGAGCCTGGAGTACTCCAGGGAAGAGATAGTTAAGGGCACGGTGAGAGGTGAAAGTCACACCCAGACCTTGGTCCTTGGACTCTGGAGTCTCAGGGAGTCAACTGATTTGTACAGCTCAGATGCTGGGAGAGCCCCAGGGCATCACACAGATGTCCGTGCCAAAGCTGAGCAGAAGAGGGTAGACTGCAACATTCTGAGCTCTGATCCATGTGCCTGGACTGGAGATTTTCCAGTGCTTGTCCTTCATAGCATCTACCCATGTTTTCCCTTTGGAGGGACATCTTCCAATAACACCTCCTCATTGGTAGTCTCTGGGGTTCTCCGTCTCTCATTTTCTTGGCATGACTTACATGTGGAGTTTGGAAGAGCTGTGGAGGAAGGAAATAAGAGATTGCCAAACTCCATTAGGAAGTAGTGCGTAAATATTGCTCTCCCACACGGGGAAGGTATTTATCATGTCAGAATTGAACAAATAATAAATGGAAGTTGTAACTTGTTCAGATTAGATAGCAAAGGAAAGCCCAAACTCAACTCCCTGCTTTCATTATAACTAAAGAGGAGACGATGCACAATATGCAGCTAAAATGCACTAGCAGAAAAGCTAAGAATGTAAAAATTGTTGATGGTACCCTGAGATGGTTATACAAGCTCTCCTGGGAGCACAGGGAGGAAGGGAGGGCTGCATTGTGTGCTGTGTTCTTAGAATTGACAGGTGTGACCACTGTCTTTATCATTCCTTCGATAATCTAAGCACAGCAACACAATAGCCTCTAACAGAGTTAGGACCAATGACAGATGCTAACAGTCAGCGATAATCATCAAGAGTTTGGTTGTATGTTACAATGTTTGTCATCAGTGCCAGCAATTTTAGCAGTTTCAAGTCCTCATTTAAATATCAGATTCCTTCCAGCAAAACAAAAAATTTAAGTGCTGGAGGGATGGCTCAGCAGTGAAGAAGACTCAATCTTGTAGAGGGGCTGGGTTCAATTCCCAGCACCCGTGTAGGAGCTCACAACCATCTGTAACTCCAGTTCCTAGGGATTTCATTTCCTTATATGTCAGTCATACATGTAGTACACAAACATATATGAAGTCAAAATGCACCCACACATAAATTTTAATTAGTTAAAAAATCAAATGTGTGTGTGTGTGTGTGTGTGTGTGTGTGTGTGTGTTTCTATGCAATGCATTCATGTTCCTGTAGAAGCAAAAGAGGGCATCAGATACCTCTGGAGTTGGAGTTGTGGACAGTTGTGAGCTACCTGATGGGGTGGGTGTGGCTATGAACACAGTACACACTTTTAACCACTGAGTCATCTCTTTGGACTGTATATTCCATATTCTCAACTCCATCAAAAATAATAAAGAAGCGTTCACCAAGAAGTTCATAGGGTGAACTCGAAGCCAGGATACCAAACACTGCTCACAATCTCATCCCTGTCCTCAGAGTATTCTTAGCTTTACAGAAGTCAGTACATCTCTTCACAGAAGCTTCACTTGTGTTAACATGAAAATATTAGAGTCATTTGTGTGACCAAGTAGTTAAACTATAAACTATAAATTCCATTTTGTTGATTTTTGTCTTTGTATAAGACATTTTAGGAACTTCATGAATATCACTTTAATTTAACCCTCATTTTAACCTATAAGTGAGTAACTGTCCTTAACTGTGTTGTGCAAAGACCTTATTTTCTGTTTAATTATGTTTGTATGCCTGTGTGTCTATGCACTTGAGTGCAGTGCCCATAGAGACCAGAAGAGGGCATCAGATCCCTGTTTCTGTCAAAAGAGCCACCCTTAATGTAAGTTCTGGGAACCAAACTCAGGTGCTTTTTGCTTTTACCACTGATTCATCTCTTTAACCCTTTGACTGTGAATATGAAACTGGAAACCATAGCAACGATGAAACCTGCCCAGCATTGCACTGCAAGTAGAAAGAAGATCTATGATTTCAAACTGTTTTTACTTAAGTGCAAAATATGCTTATTTAATTTCATCACACTCTGTCTTCCTTGCTCTTTCTCCCTTAGGATGTCTTGCTGAAGGCAGAGAGATGAAACTCACAGCCTGGTCAGTTATCCTGATTATGATTTTGTCTGGGTTTTTGTTAACGGTGTGTTTTGACTTTTTAAGATTTGTTTCATTATCTTATGTGTGTATATCTGCCTACATATATGTATGTGTACCACCTATATGTCTGGCATCCAAGGTCAAAAGAAGGCTTCATATCAGGCTGTAATTAACAGAGTTATAAGGCACTGTAGAGGTGCTGGAAGTTGAATCCAGGTCCCTTGCAAGACCAGCAAATGTTCTTAACACTGCGGCAAACCTCCAGCCCCTGGGTTTTGTTTTGTTTTGTTTTGTTTTTATAAATAGGGTTTCTTCATGTGACCTAGGCTGGCCTTGAACTCACAACTCTCCTGCCTCAGTCTCCTAAGGGTTGGGATACAGGTGGGTGTTATCATGTCTGATGCTTAATAGTTCTTTTTTTTATATCTTTTGTAAACTTTAGTCCCTGTGATAGTTGTCAAAATGGCTGGGTTTGGAATCTGGAAGACACATCTTTGGGCATGTCATGTTTCCAGTGAGGCCTAAGAGAAGAGGTAAGAGCAGCTCTGACCATGGGCAGCACTGATCCACAGACTGAGGGGTAGAAAGGAGACAGGAACCGAGCGCCAGCATCAGCCTCGGGATCCTGACTGTGGACAAAGGCAAGCAATGACTTCGCATCCCTGCCACAGTGCCTTTCCCACCATGGCAGGCTCTACCCTCAAATCCTGAGCCAAAACAAACCTTCTTGCTTCCTTACATCGCCACTCTCAGGCATTTTGTCACAACAGTGGGAAATGTGACTAATTACGTCCCTGTGAGAATACAAGAAACAGCAATGGTTTCAACTTACAGGTGAAAAAATAAACCCATAAAAGTTTCAGTTTGGACTAAACATAACTCATCTGAGAGAACGTTCCAGAAGTCCGGTTTGAGTCCAAGCCCTTTGTTTCTTCCCACTCTGGCTGGACCTGTGCTACACCACATAGAGACTATCACAGGAAACATTCTCAGTACTTTTCTACTCTGCTGGAAAATGCACATTTCCCTTTTCTGCATATAAAACTTGAAGGCAAATGGGCAGAGTTTGTGTTTAGTGTCTCCAGCAAAAACTCCCAAGAAATTATCTGAAGAGTTGGGGCTTGTGGCTAGTCATCAAAGCTGTGTTCTTGAGTCTGGTGAGGTAGTCAGGCATCCAACTGATGGTTCTGGATTGTCATGAGTTTAAGGCCAGTCTGAACATACTTACACACAGGGCAGACTGGACTACAGAAGGATACCTTGTCCAAAAGAAAAGAAGATTTTGTTTGATTATTTTTTTATTCTTACCTCAGTCTCTAAGGAATCCTACACAGCCATGGAATTTGAAGAACAGGTGTGTCAAAATACAGTTTCGCTCCTGTCACAGCAAGAACCAACTAGCCATGCCATCAGACTCCTGTCCAAATGTCAGGGCAGATGGATGTTCTGAAGGTGTCTCAATTCTGCTCTTCGCGTCCCAGAACAGACTGGAAACCCATCGGTGAAGGCCACTGAGTGCCTTCTTTCTGCTGGCGAAGCTCTTCGGAGTCAGTAATTTGTCTCTCCTCGAGATCATGAAAGTCTGCAATTGAGTAAATCATAGGTTTGAAAAATACATGCCTGAGGCAGACCCAGAAGAATTAGATCCTGATGCCTGCAAACCTGCTTTGCTGCTTACAGAGTCAAGGAATAAAATACCCTGAAAGAAACAACTTTAAGTTAGAAAGGGGTCCCTCATTTGGCATACAATTCCAGGTTGGAGGCCATCACTAGGATGACGTCAAGGCAGGAATTTGAAGAAGCCAGTCAGACCTGAGACAAGAGCAAAGAGGAATGGATGAATGAATTGTGTTAGTTCTCAGCTCACTTTCTTTACTCTTATACAGCCCAGGACCAAGCCTAAGGAATGGCGCCACCTCCAGTGGGCTGGCTTGTCCATATTAATTAATATAATCACCTATAGGCCAACCTGATCTAGATAATCCCTCATAGATATTGCCTTCCCAGGTGATTTTAGATTATGTCAAGGTGACAATTAGAACTAACTAGTGTATAAACTTAAAACTATTTTTGTATGTAATAAGCAATAAACAGAACAAAGGCTGCCATGTGTCACTAGCAAATCTACCAGCTTTCTGCTCTGTGTGACCCAGGTTTCTATTCCACAGCATCATAGCCTTTCTCTGTCATTTGTTTCTCTTTTCTTTTCTATTTTTTTCTGTTCCCCTTTTAAGTCTCTGCATGTCTGCTATGGGTGTGCTTACTTTTGAGGTATCCCGCAAAGTTTATTA
Organism: Mus pahari; assembly: GCF_900095145.1. Lineage (NCBI taxonomy): Eukaryota > Metazoa > Chordata > Mammalia > Rodentia > Muridae > Mus > Mus pahari. Next base: position 109,289,996 of record NC_034599.1, on the reverse strand, counting down.
CTACATTTCCGCTAATAAGTCAAAGACCATCAAGAGCACAGACATTGTCAACAGGAAGAGGTACAGGAGAAAAAGGAGAGAAGGCTGTTGAAGAGGAGCCAGATGCAGGCAGAGATAACCGCAGGTCATGGAACCAGGGTTCAAGCCAAGTTGAACCTAGTTTCCCAGGACTTCAAGGTCCAGGTGACATCTGCCTTGTACAAACAAGTTATCTTTGACCCTTGCACAAGTGGTTTATTTAAAAGCTCCCAGGAGAGCCCAGTTAGGGCAGGGCACAGCTGGACAAAGAACGAACGTTGCAGCTAGAGGCAGACAAGCATAGGCCTCCACCCAGCCTGCAGGAACTCTGTGACCTACATTCTAGGTTAGAGAGTGGCTTCTACGTACTGTGGCAGCTACTACAGAGGGTCCTGCTGGAGGCCAGATTCCAATGCACACTGTAGAAAGGACACCAATGACCTGTAGGCAATCCTTGGCGGTATCAGGACAACTCAGTGTCATCTTAGCTTTGTGTCCTCCCTATCCCCATATGGCCAGTGACCCACCTTCTCCCTAATGATCCACCACTGCCTTGTGTAGGTTCTTTTCTTTTTTTCTTGCAATTGGGGTGTTTATCTCTAACTGGAGAGCACTGTACAGTTCTTCATAGCCGTAGCCTATTACAGTGTAACCTGGAGACAAGATCCTTTTCCTCATTTCAAAGCTAAAAAAAGCATTAAACTTTGCCCATCACAGTAAACATAATCCCTTCTTTCTCTGTGCTCCTAAACACTGTGCTGAAAAGACTGTTCTAGAACGCCAGGGGACACCACCTCAGCTCATCTGCTATATACCTCACCACTCTGGGGAGCATTGTTCACCCTTACTGTGACAGAGGTGATGCCTAGCAAATTCACCAGTGCGTGGGCTGTTCAGTCCTCCCAGTACTGAAGGAGCTGGTGCTCTTCTACTGTGTAACTGTTTAGCCGGAGCCCGTGAGTTTTGCTTTTTGTCTCCGTTATAGCATTTTAAAGAACATCTAATTGCTTTAACTGCACTATTCCTGCAGGAGCTACTGGGCAAAGGGAGGGAGTTAGAAGGCACAGGGAGAGCAGAGCAGTAAGAAGAAATATGTGGAGGCCAGGGGAGAGGCCACAAGGACAAGAGGTATAACTAAATACTGGGCTATCAAATAGGGATCTTTTATTGACACATTATTTTTTATTTGCTTCTAATTCAATATTTCATTTCTTTTTTGAGGGCTTCATATACACAGAAACACACATACATACACACACATATACATATATATTTTTTCAATCATATTTAACCAACCTCATGACCTCCCCCTTCAAACCTTCATGACTTCCCCCCTCAAGTCTTCAAAATTCTCCCTACATGCCACTCCTCTCCACCACCCCCCATTCATAACCTCTTCTTTTGGTTTTTATTACCCACTAGGTCCAAACAATGGTACTCATACACATATGAGGTGGAACACCCCAGAGCATGCTCTACCTACCAGCACTGACCATGGTCCCCCAGTAGAGAGGTAACAACAGAAAGGTGAGGTTGAAGGGGACCTGCTAGTATCCCTCAGAATGCTATTAGGAAGACAACGGAGAAAACTTTCCATCCCAAAATATCTTTGAGAAAGGAAGGTCCAAGACTGGTCATTGGCCATCTTTGCTGTTGGAGAAGCAGTCATTTGGTGAATAAGCTCTGAGTTGTTGACTGGCTTTTGGATGTGTAAACAGAACCAAGAATGGTGAGCTGAGGGGCGAGTTCAGCAAACTGAAGGCAATGCTATTGATTCGGAATTCTGTTTCCATCAGAAAAAGTATAGGCAAGCAGGTCTGAAGTCAGAGACATATATGCCGCCGACTCCTTAAGTTCCCTAGCTGGAGTATAAATCAATGCAGGGCCAACAAGTCCTCAACACTCACTCCTCAAGGACCCATTCGCCTCTCACCACCCACAGCTGACTCTACTCCTTGTATTAAGGGAGTGTGTTTTGAGACCCTGATTAGGCTCAGTTCACTCATTCCATCTTGATATACCAAAGGAAATGTCAAGGCCTCCTGAATCTCCCAGTCACCTCAGCAAATAACTGCAAATAAAGTTCTTCTTTCCCTGAGAGGGCTTAGAGAAGAAATCTATAGCAGCCTTCGTGAGAGGTCCCACAAGACACCTAGACTCAGATGTAGCCACCATGGGTGGCTCTGGAGGTCTTGATGTAACTGAAGGCTGGGTGGGATATGGAGCAATGACTAATGAGCCTTACCTCAGACCTGGGAGCCCCTTTCCTCATCCTATCTGTGGCTCCAGGGGCAGGTTGATTCATCTTGTGCAGATGGGAACATTAAGTTGTCATAATTTGACTCATTTAAAATTTGCATAATAGATTTGATTGCCTCTGCTCTTCCTCAGTGTTTATACAACAAAGCTTCTGAGTGTGATGTGCTGTCTTTCTTTAATTTGGCTTCTTCTTATTGCGTGAGCCTCTTAGAATACACCACTTCCTGCAAATACTGCTTTAGAGCAATTCCGGGGTTGGCGATAGCTGTGATCTCTACGCCATCTTACCTGCAGTCTGTGTGCAAACACGTTAGACTGCTCCATCCTCACAGCTATGTAATGAGGTAGGAATCTCAGGTATAAACGAAGTAATCAACTCAAACCCATGAGGACTATGCTTGGGCTATCCAAGCTGAGCTACACCCTCAGCTCAGTGGATTTGATTCTAGAACCCACGGGGCTGGACCCTTGTGTTCTGTGGTCTTCTGTGTTAGGTCACCCATTAATCATTCCTGGAGGTTGGCAAGTTCCAGAATCTGAGCCAGATTGTAGGTGGAAACTGCAAGCTTTGGAGACCAGCAGGTGTCCTCTCCTGTGTGAATAGTATAGAGTAGTGTCATGATCCCATCAAGTTGGTACAACTTCCTGGTTTCACTGTCATTTGAAAAGCAAGTGACTATATATTAATTAGAGCTAAAGAGCCACAGCTCAATGGTTTTCTCAAATATAGATGTATTTAGATCTTTATAGAAGAGCTAGCATTGCTTTTATGTAAATTGGTGTTGTTGTGTGTATACATCTGTGTGCATGTTCATGTACTAGGGTGTGTGTGTGTGTGTGTGTGTGTGTGTGTGTGTATGTTTTATGAGGCACACAGAGACCAGAACACAACCTTACTTGTCATTCCTCAAACCAGATTCTATGTATCTTTTAAAAAAATGATTCATGTACTGGCTTGAAGTAGGCTAGGCTGGCCAAACAGATTACTGGCTGCCTAGCTAGAGAATTCTCCACCAGCCTTGCCCTAGGATTACACAGTTGTGTCATGGCTCTTTTTCTGGGGGGGGGGGGGTTGCTGGGGATCTAGCCTGGGCCCTTTGCATGTTAGGCAAGCTTTCTAAAACATAGAATGTGATGGGTTTTATTGTCCAGCATGTTTTATGTGGGTTCTGTGATCAAACTAGATCCTCACACTAGCAAAGTGAGCATGTTACTAATGCAGCATTTCCTTGGCACTGGGCTTTGCCTTTTAGCCATAGAATAGTTACTGTTACCTTATTAAAAATTTATCAAAGTAAAATCAGCCACACAATAGCATGTGAGAAATGCACATGGAATGTTCTTTGGATCAGAATTTATTAAGGGATATGACAAAGAGCATATTTTCCCTTGAAATGAGAAAGGGGGGAGTGGGGAGAGAGAGAGAGACAGAGACCAGAGAGAGAGAGAGAGAGACAGAGAGAGAGAGAGACAGAGAGACAGAGAGACAGAGAGACAGAGAGACAGAGACAGAGGAAAAGGAAGGGGAGACCAAAAGGGGGACATATAAAGGAGAAAGAGAGGGGAAGGGAGAGGGAGGACAATAAAAAGTTGAGTTGTCCAGAAGATGAGCTGTAATAAAAACCAGAAATTCTAGAGCTGACATGTAAACATCAAGATGAAAGTCAAGAGCCAAAAATAAACCCAATCAAGACAAGCTTGAGGCAAAAGTCCACCCAAGATGGAAACGTGGAAACAACTTAACTTTTGTCAGTCAGAAAGAGTCTTTCTCCCTGAGAAATCCTCCCCTGAGACTCACATTAGAAAACTTGTGTCTCTCTTACAATTTGCAAGCCATAGAACGAGTCTGGATATTTTAAGTAGAGGAGAGTTTCAAAGGCAGAGAGAGCATGTCAAGGCCATAGTCAGTCAGAGGAGAGATCAGAAGCTCCACAATGGGAGCCTTAAGAGTTCTCCTAACAGGCAGGTCTCAAGAACGTGGACTTTCCAGAACATCCTGTTCTTTAGTAAAATACAGTGCCCCAAACACAGATAGCCCCCTCCTCGGTAAAGTAGCTGCTATTGTAACATGGGAGAGGTGGTATGTCTGTGCTTGCATCTGGGAGCAGAGAGCACTGGGCTTTGCTGGGAATTTGTGGAAATACAACTCACCTCGGGAGTCCTTCCAACCTATTGCAAGGGCCAAGTTGCCATTACAGGAGAACATGAGGGTTTACCTTAACACCACTTGAGTCTTAACAAAAGAAGAACAACAGTTAATTAGGAAAAGGACTTTCTTCCAGAACACAGGAAACTGAGTCAGAGAAAAGGCTTGGCCTCAGCCACTAGGGTCCAATTTTGGCCTGAATGAGATCACTGGGAAATACGGGCTGTAGGAAAGGCATTTTTCATTTGAAAGGAAGATAGAGATGAGGGAATGAAGAGATAGGTGGGTTGGTTCTAGGGGACTTGAGTTCAGTTCCCTGCATTTACATCAGACAGATCACAATTGCCTGTGACTCCAGCTCTAGAAGGTCTGACCCCATCTTCTAGCCTTGGAAACCTGCACACATGTGGCAGACATACCTAGAAATAAAATTTAAAAATAAATAATAAAGTATTTTTAATAGAGATGGGATGGGAAATATCCCTAGAATTCAGTCAGTAAGCCCACTGATTCTCCAAGCCTCCATAAAATGAAAATAAACATGTATGAAAATAGCAAATCAATAAAAATGTCAAATTTGTAAATCCATGACGATAGGACAGCAAGTCCCACCACATTCTTTGAATAGCAAATGAAGGAACAAATCCATGGAAGGTAGACCTGGGGCCCACAACAGCTAATATTCCCAACAAAAACCTTCTCACTAGCTGGGGAGACAGCTCAGTGGGCACAGGACTCACCTTGTAAGCCTGAAGACCTGGATAAGTTTGATTCCCAAAGCTCACACAAGAAAAAAAAAAATGATGGCATACATGTGTAATCCTAACTCTATAGAGGCAGAGGCAGGGGAGTCACTGGCCAGTCAGAGAGTCTACTTCATGAGTTCCAGGCCACTGAGAGACTGTCTCAAGAAAAAACAGCAAACAAATACAACATGATGGATGGTGCCTAGGGAACAATAGCCAAGGTACTCTGGCCTCAGCAGATACACACACACATGTACACACATGTGGGAGCACACACATACATGTGCGTGCACACGAACCCTTCTCAATCCATACTGTAAGGTAACTGCATTCCTCTAAATTGACAAGACGAAGTCGAGTTGTTAGTGTAACCAGAAACCTTGCTAGGGAAAATCTCTCACGGGATAGGTGGAAACAGCCTATTCTTGTGGCCAATTCTGACTCATAGCTAGATTCCCAAATTATATTGTATCTGCATTAAGCCCATATCCTTGGCCCAAGTGTTATTCATGGTGATCAAGTCTTTAGGGCAGCTGTCAGCAGCTGCCATTGGTTAGCAGTAGGTGAGGGTTGGTGACCTCTTCAGCTATGTCATGGCTACTCTAGCCCAGATATGTGAACATAGTGAAAGTTCACTTTCTTCTTTGGAAGTGAGTCATTTTTTTCTTTTTAAAGAGTTCAGCACAGAGTGGGGCTGGAGATGTAGCTCAGTTGGTGTAGAACATGTCTAGTGCTCGAGAAACCCTGGGTTTGCTCTTGAGTACTGTATAAATCTGGCGTTACAATGCACTTCAAAAGTGGAGGCAGAGAGATCAGAAGGTCAGGTTCAGGCTTGGCTATAAAGCAAGTTTAAGGTCAGCCTGGGCAACCAAAAACAAAACAAAACAAAACAAAACAAAAAGCTATCACAGGGAAATTCAACACAAATGAATGGTTCCATCAGCTCCTCTCTTCTCTCATGTTTCATATCTATCAAGCTTCATTTGACTGACCAACTTAGGGAGTAATACAGGAAGTCAGTCGTGACTCACCAGCAAAGGAGAATCCGATGGCTACCTTTACACAAATTCCTTACTTAGTTCTGAACCTGTCTAAGGATGAAGTTAAAACTGGGATACTTTGTTAGGTATATGCAGCTATGATTGTTTTCAAGATGTCTCCTCAGAGTTTTCATTCTGTTAGTCTAGGAGTACGCTGGCTTCTCTCTGCTTCCCTCCATGTCTCTCCCACACTTCTAAGCTCATAAATATAAATCAAGAGCCTGCAAACATACCCACAGTCTGTTGAACAATTCCGTGCCCTCAAGACAACTGGATGGCGTTAGAAACTTGGCTGTCCCTCACCATTTGCCATGTTAAGCTCACAATTTATGCCTGCAGGTGGCTCCTTGCAAATGCAATTAGGAGCTATACCCTTTGGGAAGGCTTGAGTGTGCCCAATTACCTGGTCTAAGGCTGTATTAATCCTGGTAATTTTCTGCCCGTGGGAAGAGAAGAAGTCAAGTTAAGCCAGAGGAAGTGAAATATGTCACCAGATGCACAGGCCACGGTGGCCAATGCTGTTTAGTAAGAGAGGGACTGAAACCTGGATCCATTGAGTTCAGGTGGAGTTGGATCTGTCTGGGATCATTAACAAAGATTTGTTTCAATAAAGAGAGAACCTATTTCCTGTGTGGACGCCCTGGGGCTGTTATAAAATATGGTGCTTTGTTTCTTCCAAAGTATGGCGTCATCGTTTCGTGGAAGAGACACACGTTTGGAATGAGACCAACCCACATTTCCATCACCCTGTGAGGCTTAATCCACTGATGAATAGTGCTGTCAGGTTTTGAATGTGAATGACCAAATACAAATTTCACAATTTTTCTCAATACACACGGGGTCCAGGAACCACAGTGACTAGAATGCTGTGTCATAAAATATTAATATTTAAGATGTTGCTGACCTGCTGTCTACAATATTCACCCTTATAGACAATAAAGCCTCAGAAAGGTAGGTAATACTACTTCAAAGGAACGTCTCGAGATCCTGCTACTGGCTACAGGCCTCAGATTCATGCACAGTAGAAAAAGTGTTCATTACAGCTGTGGCCCGCTGAGGCTGTATGCTTTTGTTTTGTTTTGTTTTTTTCAGTTGGAAAATAAAAGCTGTCTCTGGGAAGCCATATCTGAGAGACAAGGAAGTAAATGAATCTTTCACCTACTTAATTCTGGCACAGGACAGCTCCTCACACAGGAAACTACAAACAGGGGAACCAGGGGGAAGGGATAGCTGTGGCCAAGCAGCATTGACTAGATCCCCCAAAGATATAGCCACAAACACTTAGGATTGAACACTGACCAATCGTGGCCATTGCCATTTGCATTGTGGAAATCGCATGTTGGGAAATTGTCTATGTGTGGCTCCCTCGAACGGAAAGAGAGATGCTTCAAAATGGAGACCTCCAGAGCAGCCTTGCACGATTCTAATGCCGCTCTGATCTCCAGATCTACTCTGCACCCTGCAGCACACCCAACAAAAATAGTTCCCTTCCCTTTTGATCTAAAGGGCAAAACCTCGGCTACCAACTTACTGTTTCTCCACCACTGTCTCCTGATGCAAAACTAGGTTACTGGTCTCAAACGATGGCTGATATAAGGTGGAAGAAAAAAAGCTTTAAAGGAAACAGTGAGAGGACGAATTACATTTTCTAGGCACAGCAACAAGTTGAAAGAAATGGTTCTGGGTATGGTGAAGCCCAGGTGTGCACCGGGTAACATGTGCACTCAGAGAGTAGCCAGAATTCATTTCTGATTGGCCTACACTAACATAGTCTATATAGCACCCAGAGAAGAACAAAAAGGTCTCTGTTATTCACACAGAATGACAGACTAAGATGACTGAACAGAACTCTGTCATCACATATGCTGAGCTCAGCCTCCACATCCAAATATCTAAAGCCTTTTCCCATCACCTAACTATGACTTGCCCATGTGTCCTGATCCCTTGAACCTTCGAATGGACATAACGATGTTATTTTCCTGCAGATGGCTCCTGGAGGTTAAATGGGAAAATCTGAGCAAGCACATGACAGACCCAGTGCTCATTGTTCATCACCTCTGCATATGGAATCCTGGCCATCTCTGCTGTCCTTCACTCTGCTCCACGACTTAGTAAAACAGAGAGACCCTGTTGAGTAGCCCAATGTGTTCTAAACAAGGACAAGATGGTAAAGACGTAGCTGTTGACAGGAAAGCAAAGCCCTTGGGGTGGCCATCATGAGTGAAGCACCTTTGAAGTGGTGTCTACACTCCTTTCACTTTTCACGGGTCCAAAGCCTGACCCCTCACTCACCTGGAGACTTTTTCTCCAGTTCTACAAACTGGAGGATGAACCCTCTGTCTCTCTAAGTCGCTCAGATACATTATGGCTATCCCTACTTGGAATACTTCATCTTGTTGTTGTTGTTGTTGTTGTTGTTGTTGATTCCAGATTTCTCTCACCAGCTAATTCCAGAAATTTTCTAATGACTCATTTCTAATTCCAAATTAGACACAAGTACTTTTAGCATGATAAATAGTTTTGTAAATGCTTAATTAGCATTGAGAACAGCCAATATTTTCAGACAGTATTATTACTTTTGGTCAAAATTAATTTTGTTTTACTTTTACTTGTACACACACACACACACACACACACACACACACACAGGCCAGAAAAAGATGTTGGATTCCCTGGAGTTGCAGTTACAGAAGATAGGTGACAACCCCACATGACCAGGGACCAAATGGATCTGACCATCTCTTTAGCCCCAACAAAATATCGTTATGGCCAGTAAGACACTACACACGAAACCTACTCAGGTACAGACATACAAACTTACAGTTAAAATCTCACTACATAATGGAGGTTTTGAAAGAAAACATAACAATATTATATATAATCAGTGAAGGGTCTTAATAACCATACCCTCCCTGTGAATCTCTAGAAAAGAACGTGGAAGAAAGGGAGAGGTGTGTGCAACCACAGATGACTGTATTACTGAGGGGAAGTCCCCTTCCTGTCATGAATTAAAGGAACTCACTTGACAAAGGCTCTGTGTTGGTGACAAACTTTCGTGGAAGTGCAAGTATGTGCTTTCAAAACTTCTTTCCCAGGAAGTTGTCATAGGCTCCATCTTACCTCTGGGACCCTTTACATACATACACATTCCATGGAGTAAAGATTATTCTGGGGTTCAGGCTGTATTAAAGTACACAGTAAAGTTTATTACCCAACCCTACAAATTTCCAGACGGCCTTTTAAAAATATACAGCAAGGCTTTCTCAAGTCGCTGGCATAAAAGGGCCAAGAACGCAATCTAGGGCTGGAGAGATGGTGCAGCTCAGGGTTTAGGGGTTTCTTTTCTCTTGCCAAGGACTAGAGTTCAGCTCCTATCACCAACATCAGGAGACTCGCAGTTGCCTCTAACTCCAGCTCCTGGAGAACTGGACACTTTCTTGTCTCCACTGGCACCTGCACATGTGCAAAAGCCATACACACACACACATGCACATAATGAAGAGTCTTTTTAAAAAGAATCTGATGGTGACATTTATGTCAGAAAATGGAGAGATGGAGAAACACTGCAATTTTCTTGTGCCGTTCATTATTTGTAACACACACACACACACACACACACACACACACACACACTCACATTCACATTTTTGTGGATATAGTAATTTAAAAATGCATGGCCTGAATCATGCCCAGAGCAGCCCTTTCTGTCTTTTTTTTTTTTTTTTTTGGGGGGGGGGTGTGGGGGTGTGGGTGGGGGGGTGGTTCAATTGGTTTTTGTTGTTGTTGTTGTTGCTTTCGAAATCAGTGTAAGGTGACTTTTCTTTTGAGTCTTCAGAAGAACAATGATAATTTCCTTTAAAAGACAAAAGTGTGTTTTTTTCCCAAATCTGTTGCCCAGAACAGACAAGGCAACATCTTCCCTAGGGAGAAAGGAAGAACAAAGGGTGCTGTCAACACAGGAAGGCTGCTGGAAGGCAGATGCAGGCCCCCTGCCACCCTGGTTAGAGAAAGGCAGGAAGCCAGGCCTGCTGGCCCTGGGACTTCCAGGAGAAGCCCTCTGTGGACCCCGCAGGAGGGAGAAATACCCCCAGGCAGAGAAGAGGTGACTTCTTAGGGTGTTCTCTTGTCCTCCCTGTGAGAACAGTTTCTAAATCTTATCTAGGGATAAGGATGGGCTCCTCCTTTCCCCAGCTCAGCACTGGAAGGAGGGTGAAGAAACCTTACCAGGCTTTACAAAAACCATCTTGGATTGCTTCAGACTGTCTCTACAGGAAAGGGAATTTACAGTCAATTTTCTGTGCTGACTTAGCTAGGGGAGACATCTGGGGACCAGGATTCTATCTCTGCATGATCTCAGGGCAGGAAGAATCTACAAGGTGGGGTTTGGAAGGCCCACATTAGGTATTTGCCATTTGTTTGTTTGTTTATATGTAGGATCTTACATGGCTCAGACTGGTCTCCAACTCACTAGATAGCAATAGATAGAAAACCTTGAACTCCTGGTCCTCCTGCCTCCACCTGCCAAGTGCTGTGATGGCTGGCATACGATACCACACCCACTTTGTGCCTTGTGGAGCTTGGAACCCAGGGGTTTGCAAGCACTTGACCAACTGAGATAGGACAGTTCAGAGCGCATGACTCAGCTGCTGTGGGTCACACAGGAACTGCTGATGTCTGTCTCCCTTGTGACAAAGGGAAGAGCCAAGCATGCAGTTCCGTGTCCATCCTCACCAGGTCTCTTCCTTTAGGCTCCCCAGCTCCTCATCTGGGTAGATGTCCGTTAGGAAATAATCAAGTGGGCCAGTGTTCCCTGCGAGTCGGTGGTGTGTTTGAAGTTGGAAGCACGAGGCAGAGGTTTCTGAAAGTTCCAACTTACTTTTGCCACAGTCCTGGAGTTCTTCCATATTCACACTGGGTCTTCCTCCTTGATTAATACTCCTGCTCACTTCCAACTCTATGCCAGTTAGAGCAAGAGCAGAAGGCAGGACTTACTTAGCTACTTCCTGGAACCATGAAACGCCAAATCTCTCTGATAGGTACTGAGAGGGCCAGGCTGACTCCACGGCAGGCTTCACATTTGCAGTTCAGGAGACGAGGCCTAAATCTATGTTTCCAAGAACTGGGCAAGTCCAGTCAAGACCAGGCCTCAGAAGCTGCCCTGCCACCTGGCCTGAGGCCAGGACAACGGGTCAGCAGCAGTTTCCAGACTTCCTCAGCAACAGTTTCCAGACTTCCNCAGCAACAGTTTCCAGACCTCCCCAGCAAGTTCCCAGCCCCCCCCCCCACACCCCAGTAATGGAATGTCCATAGAGATAGACCTGGCAGATTAACATAGAAGTCACCTATCCCAGAATTACCTAATGTGCTTTAAATCAGGCCTGCGAGCTCACTTGGTTGTCTCTCAATCTTGGTATTGGGGAGACCCCAGCATGCTGGACTTCTGCAGAGTAAAATACTCTTCATTTACATACTATTTGAATCTGGGGTATCATTCGTCAGTGACTCATGGACCCTTACATTACCATACTCCATGTTCCTAAACCAAACCCACTCATTGTCATCCTGACTCTAGGTGGAAATCCACTAGTATTCAAGGAACTGGGCTTGACCTGGTGACCAACCAGATAGTTGGGTGAAGGAAGATGGAGGTTTTGAGATTTGATAGGATCAAGTCTTGACAACACAGTTATAGAACCAGAAAATGTGGACAGTGCTAAGTAGCCCTTCTGGGTTGGAAATGTCTCAAATCCTGAATTGTTTCAAGGAATATGTGTTCACGTTCTACATTTAGATGTATGAGTATTTATGTGTACTTGCAGAGGTATGTGTGCGTATTTATCTTTATACACAGATTTAGGCAAACAGCTTATCACCCAGCAGCCATATCCATGGATCTCATTGTTGACATACATTTATTTAGTGAAGGGGTGTGTGTGTGTGTGTGTGTGTGTGTGTGTGTGTGTGTGTGTGTGCCACAATAGTGAAGCAAGCACATGTATGGGGCTTACCAGCAACACTGAAGAAGTTTGGGGTGATAGCCAGCCTACTGCCACTCACCCAGCACCTCACCTGCCGCCTGATTTTACTTTTACCGACTGCTTGGGTTGTTCATTTGTTTGTTGGTTGGTTGGTTTGATCCATAAACTAAGAATAATTTTACACTTATAAGTGGTTTGAAAGAAATCTGTCTCTAGGCATCATAATACATACTTGGCATGCCAACACTCTGTGAGACTGAGGACTACTCTAATTTTGAGGCTAACATGAAACGCACAGAAGAATTTTGTCTCAAGCAAACAGACCCACAAGCTGAAAACAAACTTTGGCTTGGAAGGTCATAAGCCTTAGGGGGAAAGGTAGATATTTTGTTTAAAAAAAAAATAGACATGTAGCTACACCATCTCCTAAGCACTTATATCTATAGACTATTGCTCCCCACAGCTTGGCCAAAGAAGTTTCTCTTTCATAGTGGACAGTGTTGAATACAGAGACTTGTAACTGGTCAAATGCTTTGAATGAGGACAGGAGAAGATTGTGAGACCCAGATGAGGGTGTGTGTGTGTGTGTGTGTGTGTGTGTGTATGTGCGTGTGAAACATGTGTGTGGACATGGTGTGACCAGTGCAGCTGTGAACACACACTCATGCCCTGCATACATACAAGGACGTGGGGCAAGTGTGGGATAGTTAAGGGCATGGGCAGGTACATGTGATCATAGTACGTTTTACCCATACATGAAATGGTCCAAAATAAAACTTGAGGGTGGATAAAAAGAAAACAAACATGTAAAGATAAAGAAAGAACGCTTATATTATTTTATTACTTTATTTTGTAATAGTTCATATGGATTATATGTAGTTCAAGAAAGCAATGTTCACACATGCAGCAGTGTTGGGGCACGGTCACTATTCTCCTTTGTATATTATCTGTGGAGACCACAGTTAGCATGGCTGAGGCATCACAGAAGAAACCAGTTTTTTCATATCATATAATGTCTTCTCTAGCCCTTTCTAGAAACTGTTCTCCTCCCTGTGGTCTAAGGAAGCTATATCTGAACCAAGAAACAGAATGGAGTATTCCCTAAAAATGCAATAGACCTGTCTTGAAAATGAGCTAAGAGCTATAGCTTGCCCACATGCCTACCATGCTATCAGGCCCGTGAGTGTGATGACGTTAACATGCTCCCCCTGCCCAAGAGCCTCCCATGGGTAATGTTCTATGGTCTATATATGGAAACACACAAGAAGACAGAATAGCTGCTGTGGCTTTAATTTCAACACAGTACAATAAACATTTGTTTCTGGTTGGAAATAATCTCAGGTTAATATCCCTGGAGGCAGAAATGGGAATTAATATTATTAGTTTATTAAATATCTAATTCAAAGCACATACTTTAAAGTTTTAAAAGCTACATGGGAAAAGAAAATATAAACAGAGGTCACACCCAGACCTCCCCTCCCACCACCACACACAGACACCTCTGTTCTGTGTGAATCAGCAGGTACCCAGTTTGCAAGTGGTTATGATTGGGGGTGAACTGAAAGTCCCACGGTACCCACTCTGTACCCTGTGAAAGGTTAGACATCCTATTGCTAATAGCTAGGACAAGCAGGCGGGGTTTGTGGTCTACTGTGTTGAGGACTCTGTAGAGGAAGATAGTGAATCGTTAGGCATTTCCTTTTGTTTGGGGATAGCTGTATTTGTTCATTCACTCCCGGGTCACATGTTGGGAGGTTTTTTTTACTAGGGACTAGGTGACATGCCAAAGAACTTACAGGAATAGGGCACCAGGCCTGGCCTAGGGATCACACAGCATCAAGCCACACTTCAGCCCCATGCCACTCCCCTACCCCTGCACTGCATTCTCTCCCAGAATAGCCCTCTCTGGGGACCATGGGTCCCAGTGGAACACCGCTAAGCATTCTGGGCGCCACTTCACAAGCCAAGTCTGACAGTTCACAGCAGCTGGAAAGCAGACACATCCCCCAGGCTCATAAACGCATGGTCTATGTTCTGTACCCAACAGTTCTAGAAGGTGTCTTCTATAAAGCTCTTACCAGGTAGAGCTGTAGCATTCAGTAGCAGGCCTGCTTTGCGGAGGCCACATACCTTTCTGGTACTTCTTAAAGGGTATTTATTTGGCTTAAGTGTGTGTGTTGGGGGGGGGCTGCATGGGGGGGAGGTCCTACCATATAACTCTGGCTGGCCTGGGACTCACCTCTCTGACTTACTAATCCTGTATGACCTGCTGCAATCCCAGCTTGTGGGACAAGTGGACCACCGTGGCACCAGACAGAAGCACTGGTAAAGTTGAGCAGGCTCAGACCCTGGGGAATCTCAGAACAGCAGGAGTGAGGCCAGCTCCCTGCCAAACTTTACTTATTCTGGAACATGTAGCTATGACACCCCACTGAGAGAGCCATGATAATCAGTCATGTAGGGACAACCCCTGAAGTCCTTCCCCATGCAAATAGAACATCTCTAACATCCCAGGCTGAGACAATGGGAAACACCTACCTCTGGATCTACTCCTAAAGTGTTTATAAGTTCCTAACCACATGGAATAAAGTGCACGCATTATTTCACCAAGAATCGTCTAGGAGAGAGGCTGTCTTATAGAGCTGTAACACTCTGGGAAAGAGTTTTCTCTCCCGAAGAAATCATTGCTGCACCTTGGATCCTCCGAGCCTGGGCTCGTGCCCCTGCGGCTTCTGGCTGTGGCTTCTTGCTGCAGCTCTCGGGCTGCTCGATGCTGACCACCACAGCTTGCCACCACTGCTGATGCTGCCTTTGGTGCTGCTATGGTAGTGGGAGAGACCCTGGCTACCTCCCCTGCATGGAATTCTCTTCAGAGAGTGGCAACACATTGGCTGTTCTGGCCAGACCAGAGCCCTGCAGACCTTTTGCTCAGGCTGGACCAGAGATCCTCACAATGTATCTGTTTTGGTTCCACAGAGAACAATACCTGGAGAGCCCTATCATGGACTGCATTCTGCCTACCTTGAGCAGCTATCATACACCTAGCTTTGAGACAGGCAGGCAGCCTGGTACTAGCTCTCCACAAGCCTGCTCCATCCTCAGTGCAGAATTCCATTGTCTAAGTTTAGAGTAGAAATGTATGATTCTAATAAGCCCATATAAAAGACACATAGTCCAGGAATTTTATTTACACGACATATGCCTAGATTGGGCAGATCTAGGGCTATACTAACCGATTCCCCTGGTATAAAGTCCCTTACTATTTACTGTTTCTCCTGGTTGCATGGTTCTGGCCCATGGTGTCCTCCTTTCCTCCTCCTGCCACCCTCTCCAGTCCCACCTTCCTCCCTCCACTGCCCAGTCGCAGGCTCTAACATTTTATTGGTCAGTTAAATAGAGGAGAAGGTTCACTTGGCATCACTTGAGTATGTAAGGATCTACCCCTCCTCCGAGAGTTAACCACATCTTGAGGAACCATTAATTAGCATTGGAATACAAGCAGCATCAAGCCACCACACTACATTAGCTACTTTTCTTTTGCTATTAGGACTGTAGTCTATCATCCAGGGAAGTCAGAGCAGGAACTCAAGGTAGGAATCTGAGGCAGGAACTGAAGAGAGGCCACAGAGGAGAGCTGCTTACTAATTTGCTCCCAGTGGCTTGCTCAGTCTGCCTTTGTATACAAGCCAGGACCACCAAGGATTGGGGATACCACTGCCAACATAGCCTAGGCCCTCCCACATCAATTTTCAATCAAAGGAATGTACCACAACTTTCTCACAGGCCTGTCTGGTGGAGACATTTACTCAATTGAGATGCCTTATTCCCAGATGACTCTAGCTTGTGTCAAACTGACATCAAACCAGCAAAAACACCTGACAAAGCCTCAATTTGGAGTTCATGGAAAAAGTTAGCACATATGTATATGGGACACTCTGATGGTACCAATTAGCACATATGTATATGGGGACATGCCGATGGTGCCTGTGATCTTTCTGCACTCACCTCCCCAGTCCTTCCCTAGTAATTGATATCTTACTTTCAGGTTTCTTTTTTCTCCTCTCTCTCTTTTGGTTTCCATGACTAAGAGATGGCATACACTTCTTGCCTTTCTGCCCCTGGTGTCCTTTGGGTGCCATCATTCAGCTGCAGATAGCAGGATTCTGTTCTTGTTCATGGTGAATAATAAATATTCCATTGTGTGCATCTCAATTTCCTCTTTCCATTCATCTGTGCATATGCATTTCAGCTGATTTCCATATCTTGGTTATTGTGAATAATACAACACTATCACATGCATCTCAGGTTTATCTTCTGTATGTTATTAACTTCCTGTGGATTCATACCCATGATTGGAATGGTTGAATCATATAGAAAGCATCCCCTGCTGTTTGACAAAGAAGCTGTATAGGTTCTACCTCTAGCAGGACTTCGATCAGACTAACCCTGGTTAGGCAGTAAGAGTGACCCTAACTCTGAGAGGGGAACGCTTGTTCTTCCAGCACCTTCTGCAAGCAGATGTAGGAATAAGATCACAGGAAACACTAGTGAGACTGGATAGGTAGAGTCATAAAAATATAGAATCCCATTGTATATTACAAGATAAAAATAGTGTGCTGTTAAAAATAGCATTGAAAATATCCCTGATTTCCCAGGACTTCTGGGAGGTCTACATTGGCCTCAGCTTCCTTCTTGGCCCACTTCCTTAGCATTTGATGAAATCATGCTTTTCTTAGCTGACTACAGAGGAAATCCTTGGATTGTATTGATAGGCAGCATCATATCTGGGTCTTTGTGTTGTTTTTAAAGTTAACATCATAATCATAACATCAAGACGCCTCTGCGTACAGGAAGAGTGCTCACGTTTACTCTGCACAATGGCAGCAACATCCCTCGATATCCTTCTCTATGCTGACCTCTCATGTCAGACATTGATGTCGCTCACGAGGTGGAAGGTCTCCACCCTGTGCCAGGTCAGAACCAGCAGTCAGTTTAGAAGGGGACATGCCCTCTGGCTGGGGGGACATGCCCTCTGGCTGGGGAGACATGCCCTCTGACTGGGGGGACATGCCCTCTGGCTGGTTGGAAGCCCAAGACTTGGCAGGACTTTCCTGGGGCTGCAGAGTTTTCTGGAGCCAGAGAGAAAGTAGAGGAATAGAAAGGGGATAAGTGAGAATGTCTGGGACATGTGCCCGGAAGGTGTAGATTTGCAACCCATAGGGTCCTTTCACTGGGTATCTGAAGCTGTGGCCTGGGACTAACTAGGAGGACGTCGGGCTTTGAAGGGCATTTGGATGATCTGGTCTATGGGGGTGACCAGAGCTCTCTCAAGTGGACATTCCTCTGGCAGGCAAAGGGCATGATCTGGTCTCAAGCAGAGGCTGGATTTCTGTGATCCGTCTCCCTCTCCATTCAGCACCTACTGCAGATCTCACAGACAAGGGCTACACAGAGGGAAGTGTGTGAAGGCCAAAGGTCATCCTCCTCTTGGGTCTGTCGGTCTCAGAGCTTGGACCTATGAAAGCATGTAGCGGTTGCTGAGATCCCAGGTCACCAGCCACGGCTCTCATTGCATGGGCTGGCCTCCAGAATGATCCTTTAATCCCAACACTCCCAGAGGCAAGAAACACCGAGTCTCCCTTTATTGAATTAGAAGTCCCGCTTCCTCTTGAATGTAATGCTTGGGTTTGGGGTGCCTGTTGTTCACATCTTAGCAGGGTACTCAGCCCTAAAGAAGGGACTATTTTGGCCCTCAAGTTCCTACTTTACACTTCCCAAACCTCCATTATTTAAGTGTATAATTCCATTACTATAAGTGATTACTATAGTAATGAATATCATGGCTATAGATAAAACCAAGGAATGTCAAGGAGAATTCTTTGGTTTTGTGGATTTTTTTCTTTCTTTCTTTTGTTGTAGTAGGTATCAGACACAAAGGTCGTGTACCTGTAAGACAAGTGTTCTAACCACTGTGCTCCATTCAGTTCCTGTATGGCAGTGTGTATGTGTATACTATACCTATCAATATTGAGTGTGTTCCTCAATTCCTCAATCAGGCTCTGCTCTAGCTTTCTAAGTTGAGCTGGCTGGGCAGCAAACCCCTGGGGTCTGCTTGCTTCTGGTGCTGCAGTTGCTATGTGCTAACACGCATGACTCTTTATGCTGTTGCTGAGGATCTGAACATGGGCCTTCATGCTTACTCACTGAGCCATCCCCTCAGCCACTACATGGCATTGTAAATAGTTGTTACACCCATGGGGTAGACTGTCCAGCCAACCCAAATTCAGGCTGGATCCAAAGCGTGGAATTTGGAGAAAGTCGAAGACTGAATCTGGGTCTCTAGAGGTCCCAACACTCTAGAGAATAACCCAGATAGAAAAAGGTTCACTTTGAATGAATTAAAGATTAAGCTAAGCTTCCCAGCATTTAGTATGATACAGTAGCAACAACTGCATTTGATTATATACCTTGCTGGCTCCCAGACACAGAGGGTTGATACTGATATGGGGGAAATAACATAGTACTTCTATGGAGCAAGGTCACTAGGTTCACTGTAACACAGGGAAATTGATCTAGGATGTTCAGGGACACATGAGGTCAAATGAACAGCTCAGAGCCATGACTTAGCGATCAATATCAACGGATCTTAATGGAATTCTGTACTGTCTGTTGGTCCTCTGCTCTCTCATCCTTCTCCAGGAGCTAATGTTTAGTCATCCTTCCTTCAGACACGTGGCTGTCTCATGCCTATGTCTGTACCTGTGCTACTTCATCTTTGTTCCCAAGGCAACTCAAACGACAAACACACCCAGAAGGCTAAGACTCATTTATAACTACAACTGCCTCTAGTGAATAGGAAGTCAGAATCTTGGCTGTATCCTAGCAAGAATACTCTTATTGCAGAGACATGCATTCCAATACTCATTATCTCTGGTTTCTCTTAGTCATCAGTAAGGAGTTATTTAAGAAAAAAAAATTGTTTTTATTTATTCTATGTGTGTGAATGTTTTACTTACATGCATGTGCCACTTTCTGTGGCTGGTGCCCAAGGAAGACAGAAGAGGTTACTGCATTCCCTGGAACTTGAGCCACAGAGAGTTGTGAGATACATGGTGGCTGAGAGTGGAGCTTGGGTCCTCTTAGCTATGGGATCGTCTCTTGAACCCATCTTACAGTATCTGTGTACTTCACTAAGGACTTGTGCATGTGAAATCAGTGCCTTTCAGAGGCCGGGCCAGGACATGAGACCCTCTAGAGCGGGGACTATAGGAGGTTCTGAGCCTCTTCATGTGGGCGCTGGGAACTGAGCTTAGATGCTCCAAAAGAGCAGATAGGCTCTTGGCCACTGAGTCATCCTTTAGACCCTAGCCACGAGGTTTTTATAAAAGTCCCACTGTTAGTTACTTTCCTACCTATATGCTTGCCTAGATGCTGGAAACATGGTATAAAACAGATGCTAAGCCTCATTCTTCATGAATCAGCTTAAACAGACCTCATGCTATGTTATGCTGAGAAATAATTCCAGTTCCTTACTAGAAACTTCTTTGGAAAACACATAAAATTGTACATTATTCCCATTACTAGCTGACACTCAAGAACTACTTGGAGATGCCCTATTCATGACCTCTTCTCTAAGGGGAGGATTTGTAGGACACTGTCTCAAGTTCTCATTCAAGTTCACCGTTTCTTAACCTTGACTCTTATTGTCTGTAGGACACTTGGGAGCATTATCTTTCATTCTGAGATGTGGTTTGGGCTGGTTCAGCAGTTAATTGGCTCATAACCACCTATAATAACAGCTCCAGGAGATCCAACACCGTCTTCTGACATGTACAGGTGCCCACAGACATGTGGAAAATACAGAGACCCCTGAACATAATTTTCTTAAAGGGGATTATTGTATTACTTTGGGGTATCAATTTTTAAAGATTTATTATTTTATTTTGTGTGTATGACTGCTTTCCCTGCATGTATTTATGTGTGCTGTGTGCCTGCCTGGTACCAGCAAAGGCCAGAAGAAGATATCAGATCCATTGGCACTGGAGTTACAAAACATAGTGGGTCAACATGTGAGTGGTTCCATATATATATATATATATATATATATATATATATATATATATATATATATGAGTTGAGAAGTTGGGGCTGGAGAGATGGCTCAGTAATTAAGAACTCTTACCATTCTTGTAAGAGGCCCTGGGTTCAGTTCTCAGCACGCACATGGTGGCTCACAACCATTTGTAACTCTAACTGCAGGGAATCTGATACCAACTCTGACTTCTGCTGCTATTGCATGCATATAATGCGCACACATACTCTCAGGAACATGCATGCACCTAAATTAAAATGTCAGAAAGAAACTTAAGAGAAATTCTCTCAAAAAGAAAGTCTATTAGCAATCACAGGGACATGCCAAAAAACTAAAAATAGAGTAACAAAAACATATTATTTGACTACTACCAAAATTTTTTAAATATTTGTTATTGTTGCTGTTGGTTTATTTTTGAAGATCTTATGTAACCCAGAGTAGCCTCAAACTTACTAGGTAGCCAAGAATGACTATACAATTAGTTTTATGGTATGTGAATTAAATTTTATTAAAGTTATTAGAATTTCAACTGTTAAGTGTATGAATTATCACTAAATTAATAGAAGTGAAAAAACATATATATAAAGTGTGTGATCACCTTATATATGAATAAGAAGTATTTAACAACTTTTACTCCTGATCCAAAATCTCACCAAAAAGAACATTTGAAAGAGCGTGCAGCCTTGGCAGACACACTGGTACATGCCGGTCTTCCCAGGATTTGGGAGATGGAGGCAGGAGAATCAGGAATTTAAGTTCATTGCCAGCTTCACAGGAGGGAGACCAAGCTGGGCACCATGACACCTTGTCTAAATAAAAATGGAAGAAAGAATGAAAAGGAACAGCTACACTAAGAAATTATAACACACACACACACACACACACACACACACACACACACACACACATCCATTTTCTGCTTCTTTCCTCAGGGTGTCCAGATACTGTTGTACACTAGGTGGAGAAGGATAGAGTGAAGTCCAAAACTAGTGGGTCCACAGGATCTCAGTCCGGCATTGAACGCCAGGGATATTTTTCTCCAAAGATTTTAGTTTTATAGCTCTTCAGTGTTACAGCTCCTTTAGAAAACAGCTCTCTTAGATTATATTCAACACAACATCTTGTGCACATACACTTGACTCAGGGTGAATAGAGGGCTAAATGTATGAGACATGGAGAGTGGGAAGGGGTTCTTCTTGGGGTGAGGTTTCCTTGGCTGAGACTTGTGGTTCTGAGGATAGCTCATTTGCATGGAGAAACATTCCAGGAAGCTGAACCCATAATTTTGCCAAGGGCCATGTGACATTCCTCAGGTGGAAGAATAGGGGTTGGTCTCCCCTAAGATTAGGGGGAGAAGAAGCCCCGCTAAGAAAAAGGAGTCCTTCATTTTGTGCCAAACTCAGGAAAGCTATCTAGATATGGTAGACTACAACCTTAGTACCGAGGTACAGCAAACACACACACACACACACACAGAGAGAGAGAGAGAGAGAGAGAGAGAGAGAGAGAGAGAGAGAGACAGTACCCAACTGAAATTCAAGATTTAAAAAACAAAACGGTCCCTTTTGCAATAGCAGTGATGTCCATGCTCCTACAAGATAGGGACAAGAGAGATTTGCCCTGTCTGAAACAATACAAAGTTAAAAACCTGCACCAAATGTTCTCAAGATAAGAGGTGTGGGAACAAGAGCTTCCCAAGGCAGGAACGGAAACAATGGGTCTGACCTTTGCCCTCAGTTCATCTTCCTGCTCTGAGGAACAGGCTGCCTGTGCTGGGGAGGGGGAATCCAGACTTCACAGCAGCCCTTACTTTATTCTGCATGGTGTCAGCGTGGTGTGTTCTTTGTTGTTTACTTGCATTTTGTTTTTCATTTTTGAGAAGGGTCTCAGGTAACCCAGGCTGGCCTTGAAGTTGAGAAAAAATGAACTTGAGCCCTTGTCCCTTTTGCCTTTTCTCCCCAAATGTTAGAACTACAAGCTTTTGTCACAGTGCCCAGTGTACTCACACACACACACACACACACACACACACACACACACACACAATCACTGTGTTCTTATCTTTAAAGAGGTTTTCCTGCATAAAATATTTGGTTGGCCACAAGGTCCATGTTTTCCTACGTTGTTGACTACATCACTATTTCAAACAAAACCATTTGCTAGACCACCTAAGAAAGCATAAATCCAAGAGTCCAACCAAGAACAGGATACAGCCAAGCTTTTGTTTTACCTTCACTTATGTCTTTTGGTACATACTGCTGACTATTGTCAATTTCCTTCTCTCTAAAGAAATTGTCTTACTGTATTTGTTGAGGTTTGGTCTTTTGCTATCTATTGTAATGCTAAGTCAGGTCCCCAAGACCTGGTTATCCCAGAAACCTATTTATATACCTTGGCTCCAAGTTGTTTCTGATTGGTAAATAAAGATACTATCAGCCAATAGCTGGGCAGAAGACAGAGGTGGGGTTTAGGTTTCCTGGGCTTGGAGAGAGGACTATGAGGAGGAGGAAGAGTGCAGGAGAAGGAAGGAGAAGCCACCATGGGTTAGGAGTCAAGAGAATATGGCTCTGAGGGCTGCCCAATTGGAGTTAGGACCAGCCCAAATGGAGCATAGTAAGTAGTAAGAAATAATGCAGAGTTATCGATAGGGAAGTAGCCTCAGCTGGGCGTGGTGGTGCAGCCTTTAATCCCAGCACTCACGAGGCAGAGGCAGGCAGGTTTCTGAGTTCGAGGCCAGCCTGGTCTACAGAGTGAGCTCCAGGACAGCCAGGGCTACACAGAGAAACCCTGTCTCAAAAAAAAAAAAAAAAAAAAAAAAAAAAAGGAAAGTAGACTCTAATAGCATAGATGGTATATATCTGCCCAACCATTGTACTGTTTAAGGCTTATTGTAAATGTAAAAGGTGTGTGTGTGTGTGTGTGTGTGAGAGAGAGAGAGAGAGAGAGAGAGAGAGAGAGAGAGAGAGAGAGAGAGAGATCTTTCATTTTCCATAGTCCCAAACCTAACATAACTTGGGAGTGGTGAGGTAGCTAAGATTCCCAGTAGGGAATTTTAGCCAGTTGACCTTAGGGCTGGAAGGGTGGAGAAATGGATCGTGGGGTAGAACTTTGGTCATGGCTAGAGTTGCCTGCTGGGAACTGGGACTCTTAGGGTCATCTGTTCCTGGGAGAGACAGCTGAATGAACCATCTCTAGCTGCTCCTCCCATTCCCACTTCAGCGGCCTCCTTATCTACTGGTGTCTGCTCATAATTAGCAGCAGGTAACAGGGAAGCCAGCCAGGGAACTGGGAGAGAAAGATGGGCCAGGGTGGTATTTGGTATAGCAGAAAATGCCCAGAAAATATCTGAGGAAGAATGGGAAGTGAACACCCACTCCTCAGGACCCATTTTGCAATCAGACTATAGAGTGGAAGGTTTGAAGAATCAAGCCTTTGTCTTAGTTTGACTTTCTCTGAACAGGGCAAATTATAGTCAAACTGCTTTACTTCAAAACTTTTCCTTGAACATTTTGTAAAATGATGAATATACAACAAGCACATGCCACACAACCTAGACCAGGTTGATACCACACATGGTCTGTGCCTCTGACCCTGGCGGAGAAGGATTGCACGTGAGAGAACCCATGAAGTGAGTCGCCAGTGAAAGGAGTTTAAGCATCTGTCTGATGGTTCCTCTTTGTAAATCTAAATACTGCAGAGGAGCCAGCAGAAACGGAGCCAAGGCATCTATCTCTAAGTTATCGCTAAGCAAATATCAGCCAGAGAAGGCAAACATTGATTTTTCCGGCCATTCTGGGGTGTGAGCCTAATTCTTCCCCTTCAGCATATTTATGCCGCGTCTTGCCCTCTTTCTGCGTGCCCCTCCCCTTCTCCTATCCTTTTAGAACCCCACCCTTCCTCACAAGTTGCTCTTGCTTTATAAAGTCATTGTTGATGTGCTCTGCCCTCTGCCTGCAATAATTACATCAGTCTGTTGTTATTGATCTTGTTGCTAAGGCCTGTGAATCTGCTCACGTTCCACCTCGGGAGTGGTGGGAAGAGAAAGCATGTCCTTAAGATTTTCCCATAAACCAGATGTTTTCTTCAACCCTTACATCTTCAAAATAGTTTCTGTGAAGAAAGATTAGCAAGAACACAGAAGGCTTAGATCTTGTTTTCTCGGCATACCATGAGTCCACACCCAAATATCTGGCAATTCCGGCTTGTGAGCAATCCTGTATTCGGGATTCAGTTTTTAAAGCAACACGGATCATTTCCCCACAACTTGCTTCATAAATAAACAGTGTTGTGCCTTCTTCTCAGGGATTCCTTTTCCATTGCTGCTGGGAACAGTGAAGCAGCACCATAGGGGACATCTCCATCAACACCCCACACACCCCTGTGAAGTGGACTAAGATATGTTTATTAATTTATCAAGGGCTAGTGCTTTGAAAATTTGGCTAGGACTTATCTGAGGCAGGCAGTTGGGCTCAGCCAGGATTTCTTTTCAGGACTTGCAGCATGCTCTATCCTGCCTGGAGCAGAGAGCTCCATGCCTCTCCCAGCTGGTATTTCCGGGGACTAGACAGATGTGGAGTGAAGTGATCAACTCCAGAAGTCATGGAACCTGCTTGCAGCCATTTGCTGTTGCTACAGCCATTCTCTCTTGGCCAGGGCCAAGTTTGTTCCCCACACCCTGCCCAGGGAATGCTTGGCCAAGTCTCAGCGTACTTTTGGTTTGTGCAAGTGTGGGCTGTGGGTGCTATTGGCCTCCGAAGGGTTGCGCACAGGAATGTTTCTGAGTTTTTACATTGCATAGGAAACTCTGCAACAAAGAGTCCTGGGGCTCAAAACTGCCAATAGAACCTCCTCCGGTGGCTGAGGCAGACTTGAAGGCAGTAACAGATCATAATCCTATAAATTCATTCATTTATTTCTTCATGAATTCACTGTGTGTGTCTGTGCATCTGTGAGTCTGTGTGTCCATGCCTGTAGCTGTACATGCACATATGAGCACATATGGAAGTCAGAGAGGATCTAGTCTCTTACCTCACCACTGTCAGCCTCATTCCCTTCACAGCGTCTCTCACTGAACCCGGAGCTTGCCTTCCAGGCTAGACTATGTAGCCGATGAGCTTCTAGGATGCGCCTATGTCTGTCTCTCAGAATGCTGGGTTACAAGCACAATTGGCCATACCTGGCTTTTACATGGGCTCTGGGGACTTGAACTCAGGTCTTCCTGTTTACACAAGTACCCTTACCCACTGAGCCATCTCCCACAGCAATCTGTAATCCATAAAAGACCCCACAAACATGCCAACAGGTCCATCTGAAAGAGGCAAGTGTTCAACTGAGGTTCCCTCTTCCCAAGTGACTAGTCTGTGTAAACCTGGTAAATGATTAAGCATCACACAAATACAATAGAAAAGACAGTGGAACATCTGGAAGATTGCTTTAGAAAGATAAACTGAACCACTAGATTGGTCATGATTAGATGAAAACAGTAATGATATAAAAATATTGGTGTTACAAGAAACAAAAGAGAAAATACTACAGATCCCGAAGAAGGTAGAAGGAATCCATAGGAAACAAACTTGAGTCAACAAATTAAATGAACTACTTTTCAACTTCAGTTTAACACAAAGATAACACAAAATGCTAATGGAAAACATGAAGACCCCTAAAGCTGAATTTGAATTTGCCAACCAAATAAGTTCCCACAACCAAGTGTGGCTCTATAACCCGGTACTCAGAAGGCTGAGCCAGGAAGATTCTATCTACTTACTACCCTCCGCAGTGCTGTGCCAGACCATGTAACCTATGCTGTAGACCTTGGTGTTGGTCCTGTCGCTGCTGTTCATGTGACTGGCTGGTCTTCCCCATGTTTCTCCCTCTGTTTTTCTTCTTTCCATTATTGCCCAGCCTCGATGGATGTTATTTTTTAAAATGTTCTGAGACTATATTTAAAATCAATTTTCAAAAACTCTGAGCTGAGCTCTAGAACACATTTCTAAAGCCTTGAAATTTGAAGGACTAGAAGCAGCCACCATTGGAAGGACAGGGAGACAGTCCTGTACCTGGAGCTACCTCCTCAACATTCAGCCAGCAATGCAGATCAAGTCATTCAGTAGGGGGGATATTTGTCTATTTCTCCTGAAAAAAAGCTCTCTTAGCAAGATGCAGAGGCAGCAGAATGTGGAGATTAGTTGGAGTTATTAGAGGCACTGAGCATCATTGAGCAAATGGACCCGTGTTATAGGATAGCTAATAGAACTTTAAAACAGAAATACCTCTTTTTCTGGTTTTTTTTTTTTTTTTTTTTTTTTTTTAGAAATCTGTATTTCTATTCCTTTCTTTGTCCTGGTGTTCTTTCTTACAGTCTTCAGATGTGGCCTCTGGCCTTATGTTCCGCCACTTCTTCAGTGGACCAGAGAGAGACATAATCTTGTGTCTGCAACAAGATGATAGTTTGGGCTTCCCCTCTATTCTCGTATTAATGCTAATCTGTCTCGACTTTTCTCCACTTTAGAGATGCCTGACTTAGATGATTCACTACAAATCATAACGCTCTTATTCTTCTCCTTTCTACACCGCAACAGGCATCTTGCCTAGAGCTTCCAAACCCACAAACGATGAGCAGGTTTCCCAATCAGACATTTCTGGGAAGTTCTTACATTCCTGACTGCTGAATGAGACAGAGATGAGTCCCTAACAGAGCCATGGGTGAACAGGTCTGTTCCATGTGGGAAGCCCAAACCAAACAGGTTGAAAGAAGTAAGTATATGAGATTCAAGAGAGAGGAAATGACCTTGGCCTGCCAAGCCCAGAGATCTTTGCAGAGTTATAATCAGGGTTGGTAGCTTTCTGTTACTGTCACAAATACTTGAGCTAATTGACTGATCAACATATAAAGCACAAGTGTTTTGTTGTTGTTGTTGTGGTGGTGGTGGTGGTGTTGGTGATGGTGGTGGTGGTG
>NC_034599.1:109234902-109262152 GCF_900095145.1 Mus pahari | reverse complement strand
GAACAAATAAAATAAGCATTAAAAAGAACAAAGTGAAAAACAGCTCTATTCCCACTTTAGGTCATAACTTTAGCCTAGATCCATTTAACTCTGTTCTTCCGTGTGTGTGTGTGTGTGTGTGTGTGTGTGTGTGTGTGTGTGTGTGTGTGTGTATGTATGTATGTATGTATGTATATAGCCCTGATCTGGCCCTTTGGCAGTTGCCAGTCTTAATCTTTTGAAGTCATATTTGCTTTCTTTCTTGATTATAGATATATTCTGTAGGCTTACTTTCTTCCTTTAGATTTCTGTCCCCAACAATAGTATCTCAATGTCAACTTCACAGTGTCCTTCCTTGGACATAACTCTAATCTGGGTGTAGACAAGTTGATTACTTTTTGCCTGATGAGTTTTAATGATGGAACAGGACTTGATTAAAACAACCCTTTCCCATTACACTCCGATAAAGACCTTGGTCAGAAAACCCGCCTTCTCTTATTTTTCAAACCGAGTGTACCTTAGCTGTCCCACATGGATTTTAAAACTGCCTTGCTATTTCCTTAGTTTTTTTTTCCTGTGTTTAAAAAAAAACTTATAGACTATTTTTTAAAGATTGAGTCTTTGTACTGTTAAGTCCTTGCAAATACATTCTAAAATCTACAACTCTACATTTCTTCTGTCCCTCATCAGTATTTGCATCAGAGGTGTAGAAAGTTTCTCCTGTCCTGCAGAGGGTGAGTTTAATCTCAGACAGAGTTCAGTTTTGTAAGCAAGTGGGCCAACTCTTGTGAGTAGCATTTTAATTTTTGTTTGTTCCCACTTATTACTGCTGCAAGAGAAGATTAATTTCTATTTATTTCATCTCCTACAGTCTCACTTAATTCTTGCTTTAAAATGCTATTGTGAACTCTAATCATTTTGTGATCTTCTTGATTATGGAGAATTTGGATGTGGATAATTAAGTTGCGTCGAGTGGTAACACTTTTGTCTTTCCCACTATGTAGACTTGGACATGTACTCTGTGCTTTAATTGGATAGAGTCTCCAAACCCATGTTACACTGCATGGGATGAAAGGGCTCCCCATCTTTTTCTAGGTTCTAAGAGAAAACAGATCTGAAGTTTCTCATTGTGTTTGATGTTTGCCTGAGTTTCTGAGGAGACTATATCGGGGTGTGTGTGTGGGGGGGGTACTTCTTTTCTGATCAAGATTTTCTGAGAGTCCCCCAAATTGACAGGTATGAGATATATGTGCAGCGTCTTTCCCTTCAACTCATACTGTGGTGATCAATATGAAAGCAAGCCAAGAGGGTACAAAGGACACCCAAACCAGGAAGGGCTTGTCATGAAGTCACTGACATCATACATAGCTCTTTGAGGAAACCACACCCTTCATCCTGGTCCCTACCTGGGAATGATTAACATCCAGCATCTCATATTGAATATGGAGCTCTAAATTCTCTGCCTATGCCCTTATTGATTGTAGCATATTCTAAATTTTAAGCATGACCCAGTCCCTTTTTAAAATACAGAACAAAACAAAGCATTTATTCAGTGAAGGAAAGTACACAGGCCACAGCACACATGTGACAGACAGAGAATAACTCACGTGGAGTCAGGTCTCTCCTCCCATTATAAAGCATCTGGGAACTGACCTCATGCTTAGTGACCTGGGCCTTCATCCGCTGAGCCATCTTGCCAGCCCTGCAATGCTTATCATAAGAGAACTGTACGAGTAATTTTCAATTCTTTGTACTACTTATAGTTCTGGAGTGATTAAGGAGACAATCTGTGTTTCCTTCCTGGCTTTTTGAAATTGTGAGTGTCATAGACATGGACCCATCCCTCAGTAGCACTCTAGGTCCACACCACGGTGGTGGAGGATTGAAATGTAATTTCTGTCTCCCTGGACCTCCGTTTTCCCCATTTCCAAACATGTATTGAATGCATCACTTATGCGTTTAGTTTTTGTTTGTTCTGCTTTGTTTTATCAAGTCTTAAAAAATATGTTGTCTCTTGAAAATATTGACTGAGTCCAGTCAAAGAGCTTTTAATTTACCTATCATTGGTTTTTCCCTGACTGAGTAAATACAGCAATGTCTCCTAATTTCCATGACTTTTTTGAAGTCTGTATTTAACTTTCGATTAAGTTTTATTACTAGTAGCTAAATGTTTTATGATAAACTTTGCTCTTGACAACTATGACAATTGAAGTGCTTTGGTTAGGGGTTTACTGCTATGAACAGACACCATGACCAAGGCAACTCTTATAAAGGGCAACATTTCATTGGGGCTGGCTTATAGTTTCAGGGGTTCAGCCCATTATCATCACGATGGGAAGCCTGGCAATATCCAGGCAGACATGGTCCTGGAGAAGGAACTGAGAGTTATGCATCTTGATCCAAAGGCAGTCAGGAAGAGACTAGTTTCCATGCTAGATGGAACCTGAATATAGGAGGCCAAAAAGTCCACCTGCACAGTGACACACTTCCTCCAACAAGGCTATACCTCCTTCAATAAGGTCAAACCTTGTAATAGTGCCACTTTCTATGGGACAAGAATTCAAATATATGAATCTATGGTGGTCAAAACTATTCAAACCACCACACAGAGATTCTCTCTTGGTTTGTTGTTGTTGTTGTTGTTGTTGTTGTTGTTGTTGTTTTCTTGCTTCCTTGTTCATTTGCGGGTAGGTATAATATTTAAAACTTAGCCTGAACCTGATCCAAAGTAGATACTTTGTGGATAAAAGAGTGCCTATCAACCTTGGGTTGGGTTGACTATCTGTCATGGGTTCTTTTTTCCTCCTTCCTCAAATTCTCTAGGATCACATTATTTCATTGACTATAACCTAGAGCCCACTTTGATTCCATCAGTATTCTCATCTATGGCTTCTCTTCATTGAGAAGCCAGTCCAATCCCTGCCCCTTCTATCTTAGGATGGGACAAAATAGCATCTTAGAAAGTCATCCAGTCCTCTCAGAGTCTAGTGTCCTTCCACTACCCCACGGGCCTTCTCTGTAGGCAGATGTTTGCGGAATGATGTCCCTTACCTCAAAGGAAAGATGGGATCGCCTCTTTCAGTCTTTGAGAAATCTGAGTTTTCAATGGGGAAAAAGAAGGAGATACATAAATAAGTATAATACAATTTGGAGAACATTTTATTTTATAGTAATAAGGAGAATGCAGTGTTTTCAAAAAAATCTATGACTTCAATGAGGGGAGAGCTAGAACTGAGGTTTCACTGGGGGAGGGGCAGTGTGGGGTACCAGAATTGCGGCTGCATTAGAACCTACCACTGTCAGAACAACGTGACTGCAAAACCTTGGATCATGTGGTAACTGATTTCGGGGGTGGGGTGGGGAGGGAGGACAGTGGCATGAATGTGACATACCTTCCATAAGTCCATGTGTTTAGACAACTGGTGGAGCTATTTCAGAAGATCATAAAGCGTTTAGGAGGTAGAGCCCCCCCTAATGAGTCTGTAGGGGGTGGGCCTTGAGGTTTTAGAGACCAAAACTACTTCCTGTTCGTACTGTTTCCTGACTGTAGATGTCCTGTTACTAGACACTTTACACCTGCCACTGTGATCAATGGGATCCATTAAAATATAAGCCAATATAAAGCCTTTCTCCTTGAGGCTGGTTCTTTTCAGGTACTTTGTCATAGGAATAGGAGAAGGATTGATGCCAGGCTAACCTCTGTTCTCCTTTCCAGGGATGATTCAGGGAGCTAGAAAAAACGTGGAATGGAAATGATGGTATATCGGTCACATGGGCGTCAGATGTCCTCAGGGTTTTAGGATGATGTAGTATCAGAAGTGAGTTTGTATCAAGAAGGGCAGAAAAATTATAGTGAGCCATAGTTGACTCTGGTTCCTTAGCACGATGTGGTCCAGATTTGAAAAAAAATGAGTACGAATCTGGCCATTGAGTTGGGGACCTATCACTGGCAACATCTGAAGAAGGACTTCCATGCTCCTAAAGAAAAGCAAGAATGAAGACAGGTCAGGGAATGTCCACATCATGGACAGCTGATAGTCCAGCCTGAAGGCTTTTCTTAGGGACTTCATGTTGCCATGGAAACCCATCACAACTTAGAACATCAACAGGAAGAGTGAGGAAGCAACTGAGCAGGAAGAGCGAGGAAGCAACTAAGCTGAGGTTTCTAGAGGCCAGATGTAGATAGCTCATAATGAAGTCCTGTTTTGTATGAAAAACTGAGGTTGTATGTTTTCCATACCTGAATTTGTGAAGTGATATTCCCATCTCCTGCAGTCTCACAACGCTTGTCAGGGACTCAGCAATGTACTCCACTGTGATGAAACGTATGTCCATTCTTATCTCTGAACACACAGACTCCCCGATGCTCCTTCTCCTCCTTAATAGCTGAGGATGGGGCTTTCCTGACATTTGCTTGGTAAGAGCACAGAATTGCATGTCACTTCACCTCATCTCTAACTAGTGCCTGAATTTTACCGTATAATTTCCCAATCCTGACTTCACACAGAGGGAAAAAAAACCCTCAGAAATGAGAAGGAAAGCAAAGAGCATGGAGAAGGTGGGGGATGGCGAATGCTGCTGCTCTTGGCTGTGAGTCTCTATGCCCAGTTCTAAAAGCAGGGCTATTATCAGAAAGATTTGAAGTTTGGTGATACCTATAATTTGCTATGTCTGGCCTATTGATTAGCCACAACTACAATTTTTCGTCGGCCTTTTTAGTTTTAATGTTCACTCAGTCTATCTCAGGTGTTACTTGTGAAACAATGATCAAAAACCCCACTTTTGAAGACATAAACAGTGCTTGAAAAAGATGTTTCTATTTTAATAATTAATTAATTAAATTTTGTGTTCTCTTAGGGACAAGAGGCTTCTGTTTAAGGCCCTACCAGGGCTAGTCAAACAAAGACAAGAGCTGATTCTGTGAAGTTTTCTTTCAGGCTAAGATTCTGAACAAAATTTCTTGGGAAATCAGGTTGTGTTTCTTTTCTTCCATTTGCTGAATGGATTCATCATCATTCAGTAATTAATGATGTAGTTAAATGATGTATAATTTCTTCTCATTGTGCTTGGGTTTTAGCCATTAGAGATGGTTTCCCTCTTATTTCTGTTGTCTAGTTCCCTCCAGAAATGGCAAAAAAACTTTATTATGTTAATTTCTTAATACCATACAGGGATTTGTAAGGGCCAGTGTGAAAGACTATTCTAGAACTACCCAAGCACTTTGGTTCATCTCCTCTACACAAAGAAAAGAGAGGCTAAGTTATCTCTGGTCACAAGGAACATATATAATATGTTACTAGGGACAAATGGAGAGGAAGGTAGATAAGTTCTCAGTGTGACAAGGAATGGCCACCATCCATTCATCCTTCCATCCTTCCATCCTTCCATCCTTCCATCCTTCCATCCTTCCATCCATCCATTCAAACAAGCCTAAAAACTCTCACTATGTATTATGTGCTGGGTTGGCCTCTGTTCCAGAAGGTCTTGGAGTCTGCGGGAAGAATGTGTTCCATGGCTAAAACAAAAGATAGGTCAAAGAAGTACATGATATGAAAAGAGAATGAGATATTTTTCATTTTGGGGTTTGTTGTTGTTGTTTGGCTTAAAGGATATCTGAGCTGAATTCTGAAGATGGAAAAGAATCTCTTTCCATCTTTTTGCAGAAAGGTGTGTGTGTGTGTGTGTGTGTGTATGATAAATATATGTGTGTGTATTTATGTATGTGTGCATGCATATGTATATAAGGTATATATCTGTATGCCTCTGTGTGTGTGTATATTGGTGCACTGTATATGCAAGTATATATGTATATGTATGTGTCTGACTGTGTATATGTGCACATGAGCACGTGAGTGTATGTATATATATATAAAGTTAGGACATGATACAGAAGCCATGTTCACCAAAACGAATCATTCAAGGGCTTACTATAGAGAGTGGGAGTCAGAAATAGGAGACGGGTTAGATCATGATGGACAAGAATGCTTCAGAAAGCATGTGTCTGCATCACCATGCCCATGAGGAGACGGTGGTACCCACTGCCATATGTGATGGGTACACAATGTGAATAGGTTAGCCAACAGCTTCCAAGTTGAATGGAGGCCAAAATTGGTGATTCCTAGACTAGGGGTGGTGATTTTAAGGTGATTGGTAGAACAATCAAGAAGTAAATTCTTGCCTAAGACAGCAGAAATGTAAACAAAAGCACTGTAGCTTCTGAAAATCTCTTAGACAATAACAAAATGAGTAAGTACAATTTTAAAAGTTGAATAAGATAGGCACAGTCGCCTCAGGCTACATACAGACACCCTGTTACAAGAAAGCAAAGAGAGAGAGAGAAAGGAAGGCAGGTAAAGAAAGAGGAGAGAGAGAGAGAGAGAGAGAGAGAGAGAGAGAGAGAGAGAATTATACACCTAATTAAATTGTGTAAATTAATAAGATTAGTAGAAACTAAATATACTACACGGATTAAAGTCTGTTTTATCTCTTTAAAAAGACTCATGTGGGCCGGCTTCCTGACCCTGTATGGAATGGAGGCCTCACCACGCACCCACGAGAGTCAGGCCCAAGACTGTGTCCACTCAGCGGATGTTTTCCACGCCTTCTGCCAGCTGGATCTGTTGCTCCCCAAACTGGCTCGAGGTTCCTTGTCAGCGGGGGATAAAGACCATGCATGCAGTGTCAAAAACCACCTGTGGAAGCTGCTGTCCCCAGCCAGGCTGGCCTCCAGGGCTGACAGAAGCAGCTGGCTGGAGAGTTATCTGAGACATCTTGAGGAGATGGGGGTATCAGAGAAGATGCAGGCCCGGGCTCTGGTGTTGTAGCTCTGGGCCACACAGGGGAATATGGGTCCCACGGCCTTCTGGCTCCTCTTCCTCCTCAAGAATCTGGACGCCCTCACTGCTGTCCATGCAGAGCTGAGACACACCGTCTGGCAAGCAGGGAAGCCTGACTCAGAGATGACCACACTCCCACAGAAGATTCTAGACAGCATGCCTGTGCTAGGTGTTTAAATACAACCGATTCTTGAACCCAGATGGATCAGAAAAGAAAGATTTTTACAAAGATGGGAAACGGCTAAAGAATTACAACATGCCATGGGGCGCGGGGCACAACCACTGCCTGGGGAAGAGTTCCGCCATCAACAGCATCAAACAATTTGTCGCCCTACTGCCGACTCATTTCGACCTGGAGCTGGGCAGCGAGGACACACAGGTTCCTGAGTTTGACCTCAGCAGATATGGCTTCGGTCTGATGCAGCCAGAGGAAGACGTGCCCATCCGGTACCGTGCCAGGCTGTGACCTGTGGAGCAGACTCACCTGGGGCCTTCTGACTTCTTGTTGCTCCTCTAGAATGCTGTGTCCAGCGGAGGGGACACTGGGGACAGTGAGAGCAGGGAAAGCTAATAGAAGCTCTCTCTCTGTGAAGACTTCGCTTCCAAATCAGGCTGTCTGTGCTCTAGGCTCACCTGTGCTTCCTGTCCTGTGGTGCAGCCATGGTTCACACCTCCTTGCCCCTGACTCTCAGAGCAGGCACTGTCCCCTCCTTTGGTAACTGGTGTAATCCAGGCCTTGGCCAGCATGGCAGATATGGGTCCTTAGAGGACCCGTGTGGCTTTGTCAGTGTGAGTATTACTCTTAAGTCTTATCCCCAGATCTTTAAAGAGACACGGCCCCTTTTCACGTGGATGCCCGGAAAGATGCATTGTTCTTTATTGATTCACAGTAGGTAGCAGGCTTTTCCTTGTGCTAAGACCAGGGTAAGGGCATGACAGCAAGATCTGGCCTGGTGAGATGTCTGGAGAGCCAGTCTAGAGAGTCTATCCCCCGTATCCCAGCATGCAACCCTGCTACGGTGTATACCAGTCTGCGAGACGGCTTTGTTCAGCCTGCACGCTAAAAATCAACATAGGGGCTGGAGAGATGGCTCAGCATTTAAGAGCACTGACTGCACTTTCAGAGATCCTGAGTTCAATTCCCAGCGACGACATGGTGGCTCACAACCATCTGTAATCCGATTCAATGCCCTCTTCTAATGTGTCTGAAGACAGCTACTGTGTGCTCATATACATAAAATAAACAAATCTTTTTTAAAAAAGAAAAAAAAAAGACTTGGTGATTTTTCTCATTGCTGTGACCAAATGTCTTACAAGGAGCAATATAAGGAAGGAAGGATTCATTCGGGCTCATAGTTTGAAGAGACACAGTCCACCACAGTGTCTGTCTGTGTATGTGTGCTCCTTAATAAGGGGCATGTGTGACTTCAGGGATTTCAGGTGATGTAGATCTCTGAGGACCCAGAAACAGAGATGGGGGAGGTCAATGCTATCACTCACTGGCTTTCTGTTCTTTTCAACTTTATTCTGCTTAGGACTCCAGCCCATAAATGGTACAACCTTCATCAGGATGGGTCATTCACCTTCACACACAATCCAGGTGTTTCCTGGCTGATTGCAAATCCAGTCAAGTTGACAATGACATTTATAGCTTGTCTGCTAAATACAAAGCGTTCTTAGATCAACTGGATCACAGTCACCAGGAGGCTCTGGGGATGCAAGTATTGCTTCTAAATCATCCCCTCCCCCTTCCCCTCCCCCTCCCCTCCCCCTCCCTCTCCCTCTCTTTCCCTCACACACATACATACATATTCTTTCTCCCTTTCTCTGTCTGTCTGTCTGTCTGTCTGTCTGTCTGTCTCTCTCTCTCTCTCTCTCTGTATGTCTCTCTCTGTGTGTGTGTGTGTGTGTGTGTGTGTGTGTGTGTGTGTGTCTCCCCCTTTGAACTTCATTCTTCCTGGCACTAGGGACAAAGAAAGAAAAGAGCAAAAAGTTAGAGTTTGAAAAGATTTAGGAAAGAAAAATTATCATAAAAACAATAGTCTATATTTGTGTTGTCTTGCCAAACAAGAGGTTAGAAATTAACACAAGGAGTGCAAAATGTTTGGCCCAGACAGCAAAGTGAGTTGGCGTATATATCTGCATGTGTGTAGGTAGACAAGTGGACAGTCTCCTCAGTCCATGTCATCACCAGAAATGTCATCCACTACTGTAGGGACAGGGGCTCTCATTGGCCTAGAGTTCACTAACCAGTGGATCCCAAGTATCTGTCTGTCTGTCTTTGCTTCCCCAGCACTTGGGTGACCAGTGTGTACCACCATACATGGTGTTTTTAAGTGAGTTGGGTGGGGGGAGGGTGCGGTTAACTTGAGTTCTCATGCTTTCGAGGCAAGCACTTTGCCAAGGGAATGGTCTCCACAGCTCAGCACCAGAACTTTCCATTTCTTAACAAAGAGCAAAAAGGGGGCCAAAATCCTGATGGTAAGGACAGCAAGTGGACAGAAGTGCACACGTGCACTTGACTGCCAACCTGCAGAAGGACATTTTTTTCCTTGGGGTTTTATAGGCTTGGAACATATTGAAAAATCTTTCTGTAAATGAAATCAACATTCATTAAACTCACTGAGAGATTTAGTTAGCAAAACAGCCTAGACGTTTTATTGGGTTTTATAACAGGAAGCACTGTAAACATTTAAACATCAAGGCAGGAAGCAACTAACTGCAGAAATTTCTCTGCAGAGGGAAGACACTTGGGGGGGGGGGACCGTGACTCTCTGGAGAGAAAAATATATTCAAGAGAAGACTGAAGTCAGACAGATGTTTTATTCACTTTGGATCCCACAGCAATAACCCTAGTGAGCTTTCTTTCACCAGGACTCTATTATATCTCTCTCTGGCACAAGGTCCCCGCCTCCACCTGGTTCCCCTTGGTTGGCATACTCGTCCAGGATGGCTTTTGGGATCTTCCATCCCTGTGGGCCAAGCACAGTGATGAAGATGCCACCACGCACTCAGAAACGAGCCACTGCTGTGCACAAGGCAGAAGCAGCGCCCTCCCCTCCGTGAAGCAACACTTAAGACGTAGAGATTCACCTTAATGACCTTTAAAATCCTTCCGGAATACAGGTATCACTTCTGCAAGGTATATCTCAGCTTTTTTCCCAAGGCATTAAACTTGAAACCAGATTCTAGGCCCCAGGACTCACACCCTGATGCGACATGGTATGACTACGGGGAGGGGCTGGACATGGCAGTGTGTGATATAGTCCCAGCTCTGGGGAGGCAGGAGAGACTCTTGAGGGTGAAGTCAGCCTGAGCTATATAGTGAGTTCAGGGGCAGCATGGGCTACATATAGCAATACCCCGTCTCAAAGAAAACAGGAGGAGGAGGGAGAGGAGGAGGGGGAGGAGGGGGGAGGGAGGAGAAAGGAGGTAAGGAAAAGGGAGAGAAAGAAGAGAGGGGGAGGATGGAAGGAGCCTCCACCTCCACCTCCACTGCCATCTTGCCGCTACTAGAGTTGCAGACACACATCACTATGTCCCCATTTTTATCCTGTGCTGGAAATCATACCTAAGACCCATGCACACTAGGCAAGCACTCAACCAACTGAGCTTTATCCTCAGTGAGAAAAATCTTTACTAAGTATGTTTGAGTGTGTGTGTATATGTTTGTATCTGAGTGTGTAAGTATGAGTGTATGTGTTTATGACTGTGTGAGAGTGTGTTTGAGTATGAGTGTGTGAGTATGTGTGAGAGTTTGAATGTATGTGAGCATGTGTGTATGTGTGTGACAATATGGGTGAATGTGTGAGACTGCCAGTGTGTATGACTATGTGAGAGTGTGTGAGTGAGTATGTGTGTAAATGTGTGTGTGGGTGTGCATGAATGTGTGTGTGGCTGTGTGTAAGTGTGAGTGTGTGAGTATATGACTCTGTGTGAGTCTGAGAGTGTGTATGAGTATGTATGTGTGAAAGTTTGAATGTGAGTGTGTATATGAGTATGTGTGACAGTGTGTATGAATGAGTGAGAGTACAATTGGGTAGAACTGTGTATGATTGTGTGTGAGAGTGTGTAAGTGAATGTGCATGTGAATGTGTATGTGTGAGTGCACATGAGTGTATTTGAATGTGTGTGTGTGTCTGTGTGTGACTGTGAGTGTGTGTGTGTGTGTCTGTGTGTGACTGTGAGTGTGTGTGTGTGTGTCTGTGTGTGACTGTGAGTATGTGTGTGTGTCTGTGTGTGATTGTGAGTGTGTGTGTGTGTGGCTATGTGTGACTGTGAGTGTGTGTGTGTGTGTGTGTGTGTGTGTGTGTGTGTGTGAGAGAGAGTGTGACAGGGATAGAGAGAAAGAAGGAGAGATACAGAGACCTGAGACTGTACAACAGCTGAAGGTCTTGAGCAGAGGTTGCAGACTCAGGCACAGGGATGCAGAAGGCCGGTTGGACTGGTGAGGTAAGGTACTTCTGTTTGCAAGGACATCCCCACCACTCCCGCGGGAGGCTCTCCGGCCAGACTTCAGCTCAGTGTGAGGGACCTGAAATCTGGAAGGCTGAAGTCTGTTTAACCTTCTTCACAAATTACCTTCCCAAACCTGATGTGTTCCAGATGTTGCTCATGTCAGACCAAATCAGAAAAGGCAAGACCAGCAGGGACTTGAACCCACAGGGACATTCTAGTCTTCCAAACTGGAAGAACACTGAGGTATTGCTGGTACTTCCTAGAAGGTTTTAATTCAACTCCTAGTAAAAAGGAAGCTTACACAAAGTTTAATGCTAATATATATATTTTTTCAAAAAATTCCAGTATTGGTCCAATATGATGGTTTCTGGATAGCATTTGGGGGGATGCTCAGTGTAATGTAACTTATACCCCCTGGATGGTTCCAGTAACCAACATGGAAACCCCCAGGCCATGTGTCTTAGTTAGCATTCTATTGCAGTGAAGACACACCAAGACTAAGGCAACCCCTATAGAGAAAGCATTTCACTGGGGCTTACTTTCATTCTGAGGTCTAGTGCACTATCATCAGGGTAGCAAGCATGGAAACACACAGGGAGGCGTGGCTCTGGACAAGAAGCTGAGAGTGCTACACTTGGATCAACAGGCAGCTGAAAGAGAGAGACACTGGGCCTGGCTTTTAGCATTTGCAACCTCAAAGACCACCCACTGTGACACACTTCTTCCAACAAAGCCACATCTACTCCATCA
Organism: Mus pahari; assembly: GCF_900095145.1. Classification (NCBI taxonomy): domain Eukaryota; kingdom Metazoa; phylum Chordata; class Mammalia; order Rodentia; family Muridae; genus Mus; species Mus pahari. Next base: position 109,250,129 of record NC_034599.1, on the reverse strand, counting down.
AGGCTATGCCTCCTAATCCCTCTCAAATAGTGCCTAATGATGAAGCAATGAGCCTATGGAGGCCACTCCTATCGAGGCAGCCATGCCATGTATATTTGGCTCCCCCTAAAGACAAACACATTATTTTGTATTAGTGACTCTTCTTGATACAGTGAGTACATATTTAGCAAGGCGCAACTTGAGAGATGAAGGATTGATTTTGTCTCACACTCTGAGAGGATAGACACAGTCCATCGTTTTGAGGAAAGCAGGGCATCAGAAAGTAACTGGTCACATGGCATCCACAGTCAGGAAGCAGAGAGCAATGAATGTGGGAGTCCAGTTTATTCAGCCTTGAACTCCCTCCCACAGAGTGGAATCCTCCAAATTTCCAGTGGGTCTTCCCTTCTCACTTAGCTCTACTATTTAAACGTCTTTATACAGAAGCCTGAAGATTTGTTCCCATGGTGACTCTGTATCCCATCCAGTTGACCATCAAGATGAACCATCACATACTGTAACAATCAACCTGAGGCAATACCAGACATCTGTTGAATGACAAATCTTTGCACAGTAGCACAAAGGAAGTGTTTTATACATGCTTTCATCCAGGAATCTGTGGGGAAGTACATCTTTAAAAACAACAGCATCAGAACAAGTATCAGTCCCATGCGTTTATTTGATACAGCTTTTCAGATAAAATAATGGAGACATAGTCGCCTCAAAAGAGTTCTGTGGGTTGAAAAATGAGCACCATTGTACCTAGTCTTTATTGTTTCATATTTGTAAATGGAAAGTACTCTGGAAACTCCATCCATCAGCAAGAAGTCACAGCTCACCACTCCGCAGAATTGAATTCGCCAATGTGAGCTGCTTTTCTAAGTAAGCCACATGTTAATCAATCATGTCCTATAACATGATCTGTTTAAATCATTAGACTGCATTGTCAGGTCTCCTGTGCTGTGTGCACAGAACAATGGGGTCTTTAATGAGAGGGTTTCATGCTTGAGTGTTCACATTGGTAGAGGAGACAAAGCCACTGTTTTGGAAGGAATGATGAAAATATCCAAGTGTTTCTTAAAGTAAAAGAAATGAGCGTGTCCTCTTTGTTAACTTCATCTAGATTGAGCCCAGATTCTCTGAAAACCCATTAATATTTAACAAAATTTAAATTTAGGAATTTAACACTTGCTAATCCCTTTCCAAAGCCCCTATACTGTGAAGCTGAGCAAAATGGAAATGCTAGTATAGCTCACGATTGCATTGGGTCACAGTGAAAGGACACTATGCTATCAGTCAACACAGGTGTTAGAGGATGAAGTGCATCATCGGGGTCCCCACACACATAGGAAAGTCGACCCCCAACAAAGCTGCTTTTGGAGATGAAGGACGTAATGGTTGCTACTGATGACCAGTTTGACAGGATCTAGACTCACAGAGCAGGCAAACCTCTGAGAGGGAGTGTGTAGATCGGGTTAATTGAGGTTAATTGAGGTTGCTGAGAGACAGAGAGACACGGGGCCTGGCTTCAGCATTTGCAACCCCAAAGCCTACCCCAGCTTACATGTGGGTGGCACCCTCCTGTGGGTAGGAGTCCCGGATGGAACAAAAAGGAGAAAGCAAGCTTGGTACCAGCATTCATCTTGCTTCTCTTCTCACCTACAAATGCAATACAAGTGCAAGCAGCTGCCTCAAACCCCTACCCCACACCATCACGCTGCGGTGGGCCACGCTAGCCGCCTCAAACCCCTACCCCACACCGTCACGCTGTGATGGGCCATGCTACCAAACTATGAAGCAAAATAAACCCTGCCTCTCATAAGTATGTTCTCACAATACTGAGAAAAATAATTGAGTACATCGACGTCATATTTAAGGCTGAGTGGAACGTGATCATAAAGAGGGACTGTGTTCCAAAGTGTTTGTGACTTTATCAGAAGAGACAGGAGTGTGTGCACAGAAAAAGGCCATGTGACAGCCCTTTGTAAACCAGGAGGAAAGGACTTGGAAAACCAGCCTGACCACACCCCAGCCTTGGACTTCAGAGCCTTGAACTTTTATAGAAGGAGCTTGTTATTGGATGAACTCCCCACCTCCAGTGCTCTGCTATAGCAGTCCCACAGCCTAACACAGACACCCTTAAACCTGAGGACATTGCTCTGTCTGAACCATGTCACCAGGATTGTTAATCCATGTATTTTCTTTCTCCAGTTAATCTACTTCGTCAGCCAGTGCTAATGTATTGGTCACTTTCTTTATTCCTGTGGGGAGGGGGGAAATGACAAAAGCAATTTAGGGAAGAAAGAGCTGACTTCATCCTATAGTTGAAAGCTATAGTCCATCACTGTGGGGAAGGCACGGCAGCAGGAACATGAGGTGCTACATTCTCCAGTAGTGAGAACCGCAACAGGCCCCCAAAAAACCTGGGCGCTGTCCCGAGGCAAAAAGTTCACGGAAACTTAGTCTCCTGGAATCGTGGCATCATGTGTAACGTATGCTCCAATTTTGTCCTTGCAAATGGATCTGTGTGCTTCCTTTCAGTATTGTTTGGTTATAGGTGCCTCCAAACAATGACTTGCCAAATACCTAAGCAAAATTGAACTTTGCTTTCTGGCCTTCACCAATGCCCTAAGTAGTCCTTGAGCTGACCCTGGGCTTGGAATTCAGTAAGAATGTTGCCTATTCAGTGACATTCAGAATTGCCTCTAGTATTGTAAGAGAGATAGTGAAAGAAATCAGGCTTTACTATCTACTACATAGAGTTAGAAATCTCAAAGGAAGCTTAGCAAAGTAAGTTTAGAATTCTTAGTATAGTTATGTATGGCAGACTACATTACTTATTAGTAGAAAAGCCCCCCCCCACATACACTATCACTTAGAATAAAAGCCAAGTTGCTCTCATATACAGGAATTTACAATGGTTTAGGAAGAAGATCGGGCTGTGGTTTTAGAGTATTGCATTATTCATGAGAAGATTAGCTAGAACGGAACTCCCTAATTAGAACCAGACTTGGGTGTGAAAGCCCTTGACCCAGGAGTGTAAAGACCTCACACCTGGCTTCTAAGACTATATATAGCTGACCTTAGATAGAGCTGAATTTGTCTCACTTGTTTTATTGCCCAGTTCCTGCCAGTCTTTGTGTTTACATTCTTCTGTTTTGTGTAAGAGTCATCAAGCATTCGATAACCTCATTTGTACCTTGCCGATGTGTCACCTAACCTCCCTATTTTATTCTGTATAAATAGTCTGATGCTCAAATTGGCAAATTGCATTCAGATACCACACTCCCTTGTGTCCGTGTTTGTTTGTCACCCCACATTCGCCGCGAATCCTCGCTCACCTGCAACCAGAGACCCTTTCCACGCAGATCGGGGACCCAAGTGAGGTCCGTCTGCGGCAATGAGGCAGCTGATCAGAGTGCATCCACAGTCAGGAAGCTAAGAGGAATAAACACTGGTCCTCAGCTCTGGACCCCATCCCACAGAGACACCCACATTTCAGATGATTATTTCCACACTGACTAGCTCAATTTAGAAAACCTTTACAGATATGCACTGCTGTTTGTCTCGTAGATGGTTCTAGATGCTGGCAAGGTGACAGTCAGTGTTGACTATTACAGCCTGAACCAGTGTGGAAAGCTGAAGGGGTTTTTGGTTTTGTTTTTGCTTCATTTTTTTAAAGAACCACCCTCTTTCACTAACTGGTTATCCCCTCAAGGATCAGGAAATGAATCGTGAAACATGCAGTATACCTTCAGATCATGTATGCCAGAAACATCACATAGGCTGGAGCCATGGAGAATCCAGAGCAAAGTTTCCTTGGACGTGGTATTGGAAGGTCTTTGGGAAGAGGTGGCATTGAATCTAAAGTGAGAAGGAAGAAGACACAAGTAAGTGGAAAGCTGAGGAAGAAACGTTTGACATGAAAGAAACAGACATTTCCTATTGATGAGAATGAACTTAGTTTTCTTGGGACTCTGCCATTATCACTACAGTATCCTGGACAAAGGGTCAGTGTGACATGACATATCTGATAAACCTCCAAAGCCACAGGCCAAAAAGTCACCCTTGCTTTTTGAAGGCATTTGCCTCAGATATTTGGTCGTAGTAACAAAAGTCTTACTGATGCAGTGATGTACATTTAATTACCTGGTAGGCTGCTTTCTGTCTTTGGTGATAAAGCTTATCTATCTACTGTGGCTCTCACTTCCCTGCCAAGTGAAGGGTGGGGCGTCAGTATTTACAGCTCACTGGAGGTCCTGTAGTGGGATTCCCAGGAAAGTTTTCCACCCTACAGGTGGATAGGGAGAACCGGTGAAGTTAGTGGCCATCCTTTCCCTGTACCTGTTGAGATGATGGGATTCCCAGAGAGGCATTTCCTGGTCCTAACATCTTAATACAAGATATATCTTAGACTGCTTCCTCTTATTTTTCATGTGCTTCTGTAAGGACTGGCTACCTCTGCGTCATACAAACAACCTTAATTCTATTCAAACTGATTTTAAGGAGCTCACAAAACAAGAAGAGGCAAAGGGACAGTGACTATGACTTCTAACATCTAATAAGAGAAAATGGGCGTGACAGCACAGATGGAGGGGTGTTCTTCCTCCCTGAGAGTATGACAGCCAAGGCAGGGTAGCAGGACTGACATCCAGGCTGGGATCTGATGGACAGCCGTGGCCATGAGAAGAGGGAAGGAGAGGAGTCATCTCTTAGGCAGCAGCTGTTTAAGTCAGCCTGAGTCCATCTACACAGCCTGTTCCAAGAACCTTGAGTCATCTAGGGGTGAGCGGGAACAGCCACTTCATACAGATAGCTATGAGACACGCTGATCCTGAGGCCCCAACTCTGCAACCGAGGGCTCCTGTGCGAGCACCATCCAAGTTCATGGTCAGGTCAGAGTTCACCCGCTAGTCTAATCAACAGACGTCTGTGTTTAGTCTTCTTTGGTGTTTAAAGAATTCAGTCTGGTGTCAATATTAAAATCTGGGGAATTTTCAGGCCTCCTTTGGAGAAATACATACTTGTATCTTTGCCCATTTTTAAGCTGACTTTTTCTATCTATTGAGAGGTAAGCATTTCTTGTACCTGAAATGTTGACCTTCCTGACATCTGGCCTGCAAGTCTTTCCTCTGTGTCGTTGGCTCATTCCATGTCATGAATGTGACAGAGCTGTGACTGCTTGTTGTGACATTCATTGTCTGAACCTTAGATATTACATCCAGAACAAGACCAGAGAAGCTTTCCCCGATTTCTTCTGTGGTCTTGGGTCTTATGTTCAAGTCTTCAGTCCATTTTAAGTTGATGCCTTTGTGAGTTCAGTGTCATGCCAAACATGTAGCTGTATGGTCCTTGCTCTCATTATTGTGAATTGCATTCTTTGGTGGGTAAGTTCTTAATTTTCACAAGCACAGGTTCACTGGCCTCTTCCTTCCTTGGCAGGGCTGTTCTAGCCTGGTCTTCATTTTTATTTTTTGCATTCTGCATTGTTTTATTATTTTCACACCTACCTGAATATCACTTGTATTTGCATAGGGACTTATACCCTATGATCATAACCAACACAGCCATTAACTATGTATTTAATATGACTCATCACACTGTCTAAGATCTATAAGGGCAATGCTTCAATTTAACCTGAACAGAGGTGCTTTTAATATTTCAGGTAAGTAAACCTTTTGTTAATATCTTCTATTAATTCTTTTTTTTTAATCTAGAGAGGTGTTTTTTTACTGAAATAGGTTAAAATGTTCTTAAAACTGTGACTATTTTGACTTTAACAAACATCTGCATTTATGGAGATAATTACAGTTTCTTCTTGATTTTTAAAAATTCAAAAACCGTATTGATTAATGTTCTTAACAATGAACTCCCTGACTTTTCTGAAGTTTACCCTACTTGCATGTGGTGCTTTAAAATCATTGACGGGTGTTATTGGAAAAGATGTTGTCAAAGGTTTTTCTATCAGTGAGCACGAAAGAGTTTGATCTGCAGTGTCAGTCTCAAAATACGTCAACCTTTCTTCAGTGCCAGTGTTAGGAGCTCAACCAAGCAGGACCCAGCCAGAGTGACTGCACTGTCTTTAGAGATGGCATCCTTTCCTGGAGAGGAAGAGGTAGGAACAGACCACCTTGATGCACTCTGGAACTGGCAGGATTCAAGTTTCTGTTCTGTTGAGGCCTGCTCTGTTTCTGACTTTTGCCCTCCTCCTGAGACACAGCCATCGAGCCTCTGGACTGCATATTTGCAGAGCACCCTCCTTTGAAATGCCCTGATATTAAAATTCTACCTCATCAGCATCCTAGCCTGCTAAAAAGGTCTGCCTAACACCTTAGCCTTCAGCCCTTCTCCCTGCCTCCTTAGATGCCTCCACTGTGTGCACAGCTTACAATTCTGCAGTGAAAACAGAAACTGCACAGCATTCAACAGCGGACGTCCTCTTTCCTTTGCGACCTTAAAGCCGTCCCATGTCCTGGCTCACTTAATAATCTCCATCTCCAACATTTGTCACCTCAGGCTAGGAAGAGTGAGAAACGCTTGGGCTGTCATCTTTCTGCTTGTTTCCTTTGTCCCCACACCACCTATCCAGGAGAGAGAGAGAGAGAGAGAGAGAGAGAGAGAGAGAGAGAGAGAGAGAGAGAGAGAGAGACTTGCTGATGTCAGCTTTCCCATGAGGCTTGGGTTGTTATTATGGGCAGCCCTATCATTTCTCTGCCCCTCCTGATAAAACTGGATCTTGCTCAGTTCTATCTATTTGTATAGGAATTGGATTGTGGAGATTGCTCAGAAGGTAAGGTTATTGCCATTCAGCATTGAGGACCCACTCAGATCTGGAGCAGCCAGACAAAAGGCCTGGCACAGGAGTGCTGGTGCACACGTGTGATCTCAGCACTAGGGAAGCAGACAGAGGAGGCTTCCTGGGGAACGCGGCCCAGCCAGCTTAGCTGAACCAGCAGCAGACCCGAGGTCCCATTGAGAGATCCAGCCTCAAAACATTAGATGGGGCAGATGGGAGGATGTCTCATGGCTTAAAGTACTTACTGCTCTTATAGAGCACCCCAAGATGGCTCACAGCCCTCCATAACTTCAGTTTTAGAGGATCTAAAACCTTCTTCTGGCCTTCAAGAAACTCATGTGCTGTACAGACACATAAGCAGACTAAACATAAACATTAAAAAAAAAAAGGTAGAGAATGATTAAGGAAGGCACACACAGAGGAGAGTGGGTTTTAGAGAGAGCAAACACATCACTAGAAAAGCCTTCAGCTTGGATCCCTCTGCAACAAGTTGAGTTTCAAACCCAGGGCTCCTTCTAAGCTGGCCTGCGTTTCTCCACCATGATACCTCTTGGATGGCACCTAAAACGTATCCCCAAAGCTTACATCCTATCCTTCAAAGCTTCCTTGGGGTAGGGATATTTTTCACCATACTAGAGCATGAATATATTCTTGAAGCCGAGCACAGATACTCTACAAATAGACCAGAACGTTTAGTCAGACCATTTGGCCAGCAGGGAGCCATCATCCTGCAACCCTTCATTTTTCATCCTTAAAAAAAGTCATCCCAGGATAAATGGATGTCAACTTCGGCCAGCAGACAGGAGCTAGGAAGATTCGGACATGGGTGATCCTTCCAAGGCTGGAAAAGCATTCACAGGAGTTCCAGGAAACCTTAGGAATGATAGCAGAAGCAAGCGATGTTCATCTAAAAGGAAGGCAAGCTGCTCAGTCGGCCCCGCCCTGCCCCGCCCGGCCGGCCCTCTCTAAGCAGCTCCCTGACAGAGCTTTTCCTGCTGGTGCTAACTGCTCTTCAAGAAAGTTCTTGTTTCTCAAGAGGCCCCTGGCTGGGAGAGGTGCCTTCAACTTAAGAACAAGAGCTAGCTAGCTTGCCCTCTCTTTTTCATGCTCTCACTCGCCCTCTCTCTCGCTCTCACTCTCCTGTCTGATCATCATTCTCATTTTCTCCGCCACTCTTCTCACTCTCTCCTCTCTTATTTTTTCTCGCCTCCTTTCCCACCCCTCCCCGATTCCGTCTAACAAGCTCGGCCACAGGCCCGAGGATGGAGTGGCATTCCCAGGTAGTGTCCGTCCGCATAGCGCGCACACCCATAGAGGCTCACGCTCTGGACTTCTTCCTTCCTGTACAATCACCACCAGTTCTGCCAGTGCGGTGCGTTTGAGAGTCTCTCCACAGACCTCCACCCAATGACTTTTGGGATTCGGGTCATGTGACTAGTCTGCTCCAAGGTGTTCATGAGATAGCCAGCTTGAAAACTTCTCCAGAGCCAAGTGCAGGAACACAGATTTCTGCCTGGCTGCTTGTGCGAAACCATCGGTCGCTGGCGCTTGTTCTGCTGGAAATTAAGTTCATGCCTCCGTGAGAGAGTTCTAATGCAGGAAGAGGCATTTCTATGCCAAAATGGCAGCTGTGGATGTTTTCTGTTCTGCTTGGTCTCAAGGACAGCTCTGTTCTGTGTCTAAGGATGCCCTTGCCCCTGAAGAAGGCGAGCCTGTGGTTTCTTACTGACTCCCTGAGCATCCTCACCGTTTTTTACTGTTCACACAACTTTGGGCAATACCATTAGTGATAATTGCCATAATGAAACTCATTAAGACAAAGACACCTTGGTTTTACACACACACCATTCCTGGGCTCTGCTAAAGGAAGTTTCCAAGGTGCAAATATATAAAGGAAGAGAGGAGATTTTGAAACAAAGGATAGCTTACTTCACAGGAAGTATCAGACACAGAGGAACATGGAGAGGTTTCCGTATTCTGGCAGGTTCAGTCAGTGTTAGCTACCTTGGAGCAGCTCAGAGACACCACAAGGGAGAACTCGTTGAAGAACTACAAGCCAGGCTCTCTGGCCACACAGTTCTCTACACTGACTATAACTACACGGGTTTGACTGTAACTACAATGGTTTAAATATGAGCTGTTTTGTGCACATCCATCTCTTTGAACATTTGCTCCCCAGCTTATGGATGTTTGGTGGACCTGTGGAAGCATTAGGAAGTCCAGCCTTGCTATTAGAAGTCTATCCCTGAGGGTTAGGCCTTGAGGTTTGCAAGCCCAGCCCTCCCTCCTGTTCACTCTCTGCTTCTTGGCTGTTGATGCAGTGTGCAACCAGACTCTGGTTCCTGCCCCATGCCTTCCCCACCAGGATGAAATGCGTCACCCTGAACTGTAAGGCATGAAAGTCTTCCATGCCTTCATATTGCTTCCTGTTAGGCATTTCTTATCACATCGTTGACAAAAGTCACCAATACAGCTGCAGTTCTTCACAAGGTTTCCAAATGCATTGACGTCACATGTGTGGGCTGCCTCATGCTCCATCTGATACGAAGAAGGCTGTAAGTCATTAACAAATTCACTTCTGCCTACCCAACCAAATCTCCCCCGGTTGGGCCAAAATGACTAGATTTTCTATTATGGCGGCCACCCTCTGGAGAGCAGTTGGCTTACTAGAACTTAGCAATGAAGCTTGATGCAAGCAATCTTTGTCCCCTCTGTAATAGAAAAGAAAGTCCATTTCCAGAATTATCTTCCTATTTCTCTCTTCCCAGGGCTCTCCCCTTGCTATCTTTTCTTCACAGTGGTGGCAGCAACTACTGTCACTAGGGGAACAATTAAGAATAAAATGTCAGAACAGCAGAGATGCAGCCGTGGAATAAAAGTCCAGTGTTTCCACTGAACGCGAGGCAGTATTTCACAACACTGTCCCGCTGCATCTCTGAGGAAATGAGTTTGCTCTGATTTCCTGCCATGGCTGTAGGAAAATAGTATGAGCCAAGTATTAAAAAAAATACCTTGGAGTAATTAGTAAGCATGTCAAAATGTACTTTGTTCTTTCTACATGAAAACTGTAGCCCACAATTAATAATTAACATACCCTTGACCCCACTCCAAATACTGCCCAAGCCTTTCTCTTTCAGAATGAAAGAAAAAAAATCCAAGAAGGCAATTAGTCCTGTAGTTACCTTGGACTCTTTCTTTAGTTTACTTTGCAACTAAATCATACCATTCTAAAACCAGAAACCTGGTTACCATCCTGTTGCATAAATTCTAGACACAATGAGGCACAATGAACGTGTTAGGATTGTCTGCCTGGACTGGGAAGATGAAGTAGTAGGTCAAATGCTTGCCTCAGTTTAAAGGCCTGAGTTTGGTCCCAGAACCTACTTTAAGAAGGAAGCAGAAACAGGAGGATTCTGGGTCTTGATGCCCCCAAGTCTGCTCCATTTGATAAGTTCAAGGCCAGCCAGTGATTCAGTTTCAAAAACAAATCAAACAAACAAATAAAACCAAGGTGGATGGCAGGTGAGCAATGATACTAAGGGTTGTCCTTTGATTTCCATATGTACACTCACACACACATACACACACATAATACACATACAAACAAATACATATACAAATGCACACATATACACACATACATATATATACACACACATACACACATATACACACATACACACACATATACACACATACACACATATATATACACACATACAGATACAAACACACATATACACACACATACATATACATACACACATACATATACATACACACANACACATACATACACATACACATACAAACATACACAGACACACACATATATACACATATACACACATACACATACATATATACATACACAGACACATACATATACATACACACATACAGACACACGTATACACATGCACATACATACACAGACACGCACATATACACACATACACACATACATATACATACACACACATACACACGTACACACACATCACACATATATATACACACATACACATAAACACATATTCACACACATTCACACATACACACACCTACACACACATTTACACACATACACACACGTATACATACACATACACACATATACATACACACACACACACTCTCACACACATACATACATGAAAAGAAAATCCCCAAACAATATTTTCTGTCTGGAGGGGGGGTTGGTTGGTTGTTATATTGTTGTTGTTTTCTTTTCTTCTTCCATTACAGAAATGGCCAGTGAGAACTCACACCCAAAGTCACAAAGCTGGACAGGAGCTGAGGGTGATTTAGCAGTTAGGAACATTTACTGCTCTTGCAGAGGACCAGAGTTTGACTCCCAGAACTCACACCAGGCAGATCACAACTGCCTGTAACTCTAGAGAGATAGGAAGCTTTTGGGGACTCTCTCTCTCTCTCTCTCTCTCTCTCTCTCTCTCTCTCTCTCTTTCCCCCTCTCCCTACCCCTGTCTCACACATACTCACAAATTTAAAATAAAATTAAAAATCTTAAAAAAAAAAAGTTCCCAGGCCAACATGGATGGCGTATTAAAACCCTGTCTTAAACAATAAGTCCTGCTGAACCTCAACACACAGTTGAATGTTCCCCCTCCATCTGCAAATGACTTTCCTCACTCAATTGGGTTGACTCTCACATAATTATTTACTAGCTATATAAATAGAAGGATTCAAAGAGAACTTACAGGACGAACATACAAAATAATAACCCTGAAAGAGTAAACAAAACACACACCGGCCAGAGCAGCTGCTCCAGTTCTCTCTGGGTCCCGAAGATAGAACCAAGCAAAGAAATAAGGATTCTATGGTTTCCTCTTGAAATGGTGCTCAGGCCTCTGGGCATGGCATCTATTTGAAAACAACATCTGGAGGCAGATTGGGGGTGCAGGACTGAAAGCTTAGCACCGAGGAGCCTGAGAAAAGTGACTTTGAGTCTAAGGCTAGGCTGAGCTGCACAGGGGGACCCAGTCTCAAAAGCCACCAACAACAAACAAAGACACAAAACCCAAACCCCAAACAAACAAACAGCCAAAAGCAAAACAGAGCTCTGGGATGTCTTCTAAATTGTAAAGTAGCCATGAGTGACTTCAAGAACGTTCAGAGGGGAGAGAGATGGAGGGTAGAGGGAGAGAGAGAAGGGGTGGACCACAGATTCAAGAACGGCCGGCAGCTCTAAAGGCTTCCATCAGAGGACTGAACAGAAGATGGGGATTGAGTACTTAGATTGGAACAATGAGCAGTCATGATGGTAAGTAAAATGGAGAAGATGTGGGAGGAGGGGTAGAGGAGGAGGGGTAGAGGAGGAGGAGGGGTGGAGGAGGAAGAGGGGTAGAGGAGGGGTGGGAGTGGAGGAGGAAAAGGGGTGGAGGAGGGGTAGAGAAGGAGGAGAAAATGGAGGAGGAGTGGTGGAGAAGGTGAAGGAGAAGGAAGAGGAAATGGAGGAGGGGGTATGAAGGAGAAAGAAGGGGTGGAGGAGGAGAATATGGAGGAGGAGGAGTGGAGAAGGAGGTGGGGGAGGAGGTGGGGAAGGAGGTGGAGGAGTAGGAAGTGGGGCAGGAGGAGGAAGGGGAGGAGGTTTCAGAAGAGGAAATGATGATGGTGATGATGATGGTGATGATGATGGTAATGATGATGATTATGATGTAGAGAAAAAATGTTACAAATGGAGTTCTCAGGGGTGTGTGGGGCTAAAGCAAGAAGATCCAGAAGGAGGCTGGGCAGTGGTGGTGCACACCTGTAATCCCAGCACTTAGGAGGCAGAGGCAGGCAGATTTCTGAGTTCGAGGACAGCCTGGTTTACAGAGTGAGTTCCAGGACAGCCAGGGCTACACAGAGAAACCCTGTCTCGAAAAAACAAACAAACAAACAAACAAACAAACAGAAGATCCAGGAGGATACAAAGGAGAAATGGGATTTTTATCTCAGGTCCGTGAGAAGTCCTGAAAGCTCCTAACTGCATATGGGTCAACACCCTTTAACATTTGCTTTACCTGCCTTGTGAACAAAAATGTATGTCAGAGTCTGGAGCCACAGCAAGAAGTTAGTCTCTCTGTTCAGTTAAACCTCTTTGGAAATAACTCAATGATGTACCCAGAAGTCTGTCTCCTGAGTGATTATAAATCCCATCAGGTAGACAATCAGGATTAACCTTCACAATTCTCCCCGACAGCACTAAAACTTGTGTTTGATGGGCGGGGGAGATGGCTCAGTACACATATTTCAATAAATATGTCAGCAGCTCACAAATGTCTGTAACTCCAGCTCCAAGGGGTCCAGAGTCACCTTCTTGTCCACACACACACACACACACACACACACACACACACACATATGGGACCAGAGATTAAAAGGGTTTGTTTGTGTATCTTAGGGGAAGTAAAGAGGGTAAGTTTTCTTTGCCCTAAATTCCACCTGAAGTGTACCGTGTGACCCCTGAGCTGTATGCCTCAGGCCCCAGGGCACATGCACAGACCATCTTAGCCTTGCTAGTGAGATGATTGCAACTCAGCTGCTCCCAGAGCCTATTTCTAGCAAACTAACCAGGGCTGATGATACTCCTGGTGTTCTGATCTCCTTGTGAGAGCCAAGGGCCCATAGTAGAAAGCCTAAATGTCATTTCACAGAATCTACGACATGGTTCCCAACCCTGTCCTTCCACCCCTACCATCTGCACTCCTCTTGCTCATTGACTCCTGGAGTGGATGTCCTTAGCAGGGTTTAAAACATACCTCATATTGCCACAGTTGCTCTCCTTGCTTATGTTGAATCTTCCTAGAATGTTCCAGACTACATTTGCTGTCTTATTTGATTGAAAGAACCGCTATTCACACAGAAAAGGTTTCAGCTGTTGCCTTGCTTCCAAGAGTACCACAAGCATAAATGTAATGTTCACAGAGGTGATACACCCAGGGTTGATACAGAGGCAATGTACAGAGGGGCGATATAAGCAAAGGTGATGCACGCGGTGCTGATGTGACACACACAGAGGCAGTCAAGCTTTAGCCGCTGCTATCTGGTCACATTGAGACTCCTGACAATATGAATCACATTGCACAACATTTAGTCATTTATTTAACTGGTTATTTGACCACATGTAAATATAGATGACATGTTAAATACCACATCTTATTTGCATTTAGTGTCCTGTGTGTGCAGGCATTTTTGTCTGCATGCAAGTCTGTGTAGCACATGAGTGCCTGGTGCCTTCAAATGCTAAAGGAGGATGTATAATCTCTTAGAACTTCAGTTCTAAGATCTCTTTGAACTGCAGATAATTGCAAGTTGCCATGTGGGTGCTGGGACTCAAACACAACTCCTCCAGAGAAGCAACCAGTGAGCAGTCTTCAGTGCTGAGCCAACTCTCTAGTGCCTCATTTACGTTTTATCTTTAAAACATCACAGTACCTGCTAAATAGCACGTTTAAAATAAATGTTGTCTTACTTAAGGTTTCTAATTAACTCAAGAGGTTTTCTAAAACAGCATGACCAAAATCAATTTAGGGAAGAAATGAATTTGATTCATTTTACAACAGATAGTCCACCATCCAGGGAAGTTGGGCAGGAACTGAAGGCAGGAGAAACCTGGAGACGAAACTAATAATTCAGAGGTCGCAGAAGAATACTGCTTACTGGCGTGCTCAGCCTGCTTTTTTATAGCACCCAGGACCACCAGCCCAGGGGTACCATCACCCACAGTAAACTGGATCAAATAAGCATCCATCAAGAAAATGCAGCACAGGCTTGTCCACAGGCCAGTCTGGTGGGGGCATTTTCTAAATCGAATTTCCTTTTTTCTCCCAAATGCTTCTAGCTTGTCAAATTGACATATAACTAGCCTGCACAAATGCTAGTTAAAATAACCGTAATTATTACACCATGGTTTTCCAAAGCAAGAATGGATTGTATCTTAAGGAATGTACAGTGAGATATTGTATAAACAGAACTGGGCGACTACTGCCTGTACTTGAAACCTTTCAGGAGGCAGAGGCAGGGGAGTAGCCCTAAGCCTCAGGCCATCCTGAGCTACAGGATCTCACAAAGAACAAAACAAATATAATACAAGGATTTAGTGAGTCCAGATATTGGTTTAAATACTTGGTAAAGCAGTGGGGGGAAAATCTTCAAATTGTGCAGGCAATGGAAAATTGAAGATCCTCAGCTTAAAGAGGATAAGATTTAAAAGGGACCCTGACTTAATCATTGTTTTATTGCTGTGAAGAGACACATGACCATAGCAATGCTTATAAAGGAAAGCATTTAACTAGGTCTGGCTTACAGTTGCAGAGGTTCAGTCCATTGTCATTATGGTAAAGAGCATTGGGCACTCGGGCAGACATGGTTGGTGCTGGAGAAGTAGCTGAGAATTCACCCCGAGTGGCAGAAAACAAGAAGAGAGAGAGAGAGAGAGAGAGAGAGA
>NC_034599.1:109221109-109234848 GCF_900095145.1 Mus pahari | reverse complement strand
GAGAGAGAGAGAGAGAGAGAGAGAGACAGAGAGAGAGAGACAGAGAGAGAGAGAAAGAGAGACAGACAGAGAGAGAGAGACAGAGAGAGAGATCTCATAGGTCTCCTTTCAGCTTCTGAAGCCTCAAAATCCACACGCAGTGACACATTTCCTCCACCAAGGAGACAAAATCACACCTCCAAATCCTTCTTAATAGAGTCACCCTGCTGACTACACTTTCAAATATATGAGCCAATGAGGACCACTCTTATTCAACCACAGACCCTTACTGCTGTCCTCAGATCCTGAGTAAAATTGTATCCCACACACTATGACACCAAGACCTGGAACTTGAGCCAAAGGTTGTAATGCAGATACATTCTGTTGTTGTGATAAAACATTCTGACCAAAAGCAAGGGAGAAAAGTGTTAACTTGAGCTTCCAGGTCCCAATCTGTGGTTGAGGAAAGTCGGGGAAGGAATTGAAAGAGAAACCATGAAGAACAGGGCCTTGCTTTTTCACTCACTCACAGGACCCTGCTGAGTTTGCTTTCTTATACAGTTGAAGACCACCTGCCTAGGGGATGGTGCTGCTCACGGTGGACATTCTCTACCCTCTGCCTACCATCTCAATGTGGAAGAACTAGGATTATGGATGTCTGTACTACCAGATCTAACTTTCGTAGGTTCTAGGGATTTGAACTCAGGTCCTTGTCCTTGCATGGCAGGCAATCTCCCCAGCCCCACTGTTATTTATTTATTTTTCTTTGAAATAGAAGATGATGGAAAAGCAGAAAATTAGAAAAAGAATTCTGACCATCAATCCAACAGAAGGAGAAGTCAGTCTCTAAGAACAGAGTGCAATTACAATTCAGCAGGCATAGTCTGTTAACTAGCTCCAAGAAGGAAAAAAGCTGGGTCTGCAGGGTTCTCAGCAGGACGATGTTTTGAGATGATAAGAGCTCTGAGAAGATAAAATGATGCTTCACAACTCCTGGTGATGTTCACATTTTAATACACACCAGCAAAGGGTTAATGTTTCTCCAAAATTAAAATCACTGTACAACCCTCCTCAGAATCCTGAATTTATCCTACAAAAAAACCAGGCAATTTCAAAACCCTTTATCGCTGGGCTATAATGAATGGATAGAGATAATTTAGAAGGTATCATTCTTGCCCATTAGGTAGCACTGAAAATCGCCAGGCCGTTTAGCCAACCCCAGGATGCTGTGTACTGTGATGCAATCATGTGATTCATATTGGTGATTAAGCCGTGTTGGAAACTCTATAGCCAGGGTGCAGCGAGAAGGGTCCCTTAGCCATCTTGAGGACTGAGCGCTTCTCTTACAAGAGAAATCCTTCATACTCCGTAGCTGTCAGACACACTCTGTGATAACTCCAGATACTTCACATCCATCTCTTGTTTTAATCACTAAACGCTGGATTTTCTAATCAGCCGTGACTCGGAGGCCTGAGCAATCTGCTCTCAGGTTCCCGGGTAAATGATGAGTGACAAGCAAGCATCACTCAGGAGTCTGAGGGGCCGAGGGGATCTGTAGGAAACAAAGATGCAATGTTGGGCCTCTGAAGAAGGCAGATGTGGTGGTGGGGGAGGGGTGGGGAGAACTGATGAGAACATCTAAGGGAGCCAGCTGCCATTTTTGTGACCCCAGCAGCATACTCTTCAGAAAGCATGCTTGTTCTGGTGCTAAAGTGACTTCTTTTCCCACTCACAAAGCTGCCCTTCCTGAGCCCAATGAATGCGTTCTTAGGACTTATATATAGCTCTTGCTCTCAGAATGAAGTTGTTGGGTGACAATAATATCATTGTTGTTCTACTGTATCAAAGACGTCCTTCATGAGCAAAATCCTGCTCTCAGACTCATGAGCCTCTCTGAAGTGCTCTTTCCTTAGGGTGTAATTCTACCCAAGGTCATTAGAGATGAGAGTAAAAGCTTCAGGATGCCTTGAGTCAGGAGGCTTTGCCCTCAACATCTGAAGCAGAAAGGATAGGAGAAAGGCAACTGTGCTTACTGATGGAGCTGTGTGCCTGTAGTTCCAACAGTTAGAAGGCAGAGCAGGAGCATCGGGAGTTCAAGGTCAGTCTGGATATCTGTCTCAATGAAATCAATAATAAATCCAAGTGAAAGCCAGGTATAACGTTAAAAGACACACACATACACACACACACACACACACACACANAGAGAGAGAGAGAGAGAGAGAGAGAGCATCTAACAAGCTTCAAGAACCAAGAAGGATCATGTTTTTCTTTTATTTATATTTTTGTTTATTTGTTTGGGGGGTATGCATGAGCATACATGTGTGTTCAGTGTGTATCTGTATGTCTTTGTGTGCATGTGTATGTAGTATGCGTGCATGTGAGGTGTGTGTGGTATAGTCATACACATGTATGTATGTAGCTATGTGCATCAGTGGGCACATGTGCTAAGGTCAAAGGAAGCCATTGGAACGGATATCCTGCTCTGTCACTCACCATTTTGTCCCCTTAGGAAGACATTGGGATGGACATCCTGCCCTGTCACTGTCCATCTCATTCCCTTGAGACATTGTCTCATTAAGCCCAGAGCTAGCTTAGCAGACAGCAAACCCAATCAGTTCTCCTGCCTCCCACGGCCTTGTACTGCTTTTTATGTGGATTCTAGGGTCCTTGAGTCCGGGTGCTCTGGTTTGCAAACAGTTGCTGAGCATCTCCTCAACCCTAATTTGCAACTTTTATAGTCTGAGTACATTTGTGATGTGATCACATGCACCCTTGTACCTTATGAAAGCTGCTCCGTTCCCAAGTCTCTTCTGCATTTCTAAATACCAGAGAAGCCCACATTTTCCTCCTGCCTGCCTCCCTCCCCAACCCATATTCTCTCTGTTTACCTACCCTCCTGGAAATAGATGCTATCAATATCTGCTCTCCCCTCTCTGGACTCCAGACTCACCCAAGCCAACTCCCATCTTTTTTTAGTTATAAAAGCAGAGATAGGAAGATTCCTGGGGCCCACTAGCCCATAAGACTAGCTTACGTGGAAAGATGCCGACTCACTGTCTCAAAGATCAAAATAGATTCCTCCTGAGGAATGACATCCAAATCTGTTCTGTGGCCTCTACATGTAAGTGCCTTTACACAAACACACACACACACACACACACACACACACACACCTGCATGTAGAGAGAGATAGAGACTTAGAAGGCACATTCAATTCAATGGCTCTAACATCTTGAAAGCTACTGAGACTTTTCCACTATAACAGACCTCAACATCTCCATGAGAAATATTCTGTTCCTTAACCTAACAGGTAGCTTTAGTTTCCAGGAGCTCTTAACATCCGACTCATTGTTATAACTAAGACATGGGTAGAATTTCCTCTTTGTCTAACAAATTCTCAGACCTGATTGTTGTGGGTAGCCCTGGGGCTAATTATATTTGATGTTAATTCCATTCTCCTGTGAGTGGTTGCTAACAAGGAATGAGTCAGCACTCAGGTGATTTCCTGTAAACCTGCTTTCCACCTTAATTTGTAAAATAAAGGAGAGCTGATGATTGGGCAGATAAAAGGGAAGGTGGAGCAGAAGGTGAGGGGAGAGGAGGAGAAAATGGAAGAGGGAGAGGAAGAAGAAAAGTTGAGCAGAAGCACATGGCCTGGGGAAACCACAAGTTCTAAGGGGTCTCAAAAGATGGGAAAGATGGTAGTGTAGTGGTAGATTGGCCCAATCTAGGCACACAGCATCTATTCATATTAACTGAGTTGTGTTGTCATTGCTGGGGCATATTTGGGTTGGAGATTTACTGCAACACCTGATAGCATTTATATCTAGAGTTTCCAGTATGTCAGTTTGCAGCCTGCACAGTCATTTACCCTGATTTCTGATACTCACCATGGTTATTCAGGGTTACATGTATCCTAAGGCTAGCTCCTTGGATTTGAGTTACCAAACAGCAATGCTTGATATGGAAACATCGCAGTTTGCATCTAGCCAATGGACAACTGGTCTACCACAAACCATTGGCTATACCAACAAAGCAGCTGAGTTTTTTTTTTTTTTTCAGTCTTTCTTGAATGAGCAGGCTTGTCATTGGTCACATGTCTTTTCAATCTTCCAAAAGTTAGATGATCCTCCCAATTTGAAAATTTCTCCTTTTGAAAAACTTACAAGTCCAACAAGCCCCCTTCCAGGAGTCAGTGCTTATGAGAAATGACAGCTGTCATTGCACAGTGGTGTGTCTGATATGTATAGGTGTTCTGCCCAAATAAATGTATGCCGGTTCAGCACTCCTGTGCTCCTGGAGTCAAAAAGAAACAGGAGGTTTCCTGGAAATGAAGGAAAGGGTATTTGTGAGTTGGTTGTACATTTTGAGCATTGAATCTTGATCCTCTTCAAGAACAGCAACCCTGAGCCGTCTCTTCCCATACTGCGTATATTTTAGACCACTCTGTCTTAGAATTTCCTGATCTCTGAACAAATGAGAACCCATCTTTCTCATAGGCTGGGAGGCTGCTTGTCTCCTACCAGAGACACTGCAGTCTTCACTCCACATGCATGCTTTCTCTGAGGAGTTTGGGTTTCCTTGCAGGGAGAACACTCTCAACAATGTACTCCGATCTTCCGTAATTCTCAGGATAAACATTTTGTTATTTTCCCACACTAATGGGGAAGAGTAGATACCCAATCTTCCTTACTGTGTCACATTCTCGGGTTATTAATGACTAATCTTTAGTGGTTCCTGCCTCTGCCTCAGATTCTCATTCAAGCCTTTCATTCTCCTTTCATGCCCATGGCCCTCTCAGGCCAGACTTCCATGCAGAATATAAAGAGAGTCTGGGAAAATGATTCACCTGCTAAGAATGCTTGCTGCTCTTGCAGAGGACATATCTATAACTCCAGTACTAGGGGATCTGACACAATCTTCTGGCCTCCTTTAGCACTGCATGCAAATGGTGCACATACATACACACTGACACTCACTCATACAAAATAAACATGGACAATTTAATCTAAAGAATAAGAGGAAGAGGGTTGGAAGAAAACTATTATGGTCAATGAGTAAGATGTCCCAACTATTTCATTTTCTTTCTTAATTTGTGAGTGTGTGTGTGTGTGTGTGTGTGTGTGTGAGAGAGAGAGAGAGAGAGAGAGAGAGAGAGAGAGAGAGAGAGATGTACACATAGAACCATGCCACAGTGTGCATATGGTGGTCAGAGAGCATCCTCAAGTCTCCATCGCCACCTTTCACTTTGCTTTAGACAGACTCTCTTGTAGACTTGCTGAGGTGTAGCCCAGGCTAGCTGCCCGCAAAATTCTGGGGCTTATTTTGTCTCCACCTCACATCTTACCATAGGAACACTGGGAGTACAAATCTGTGGTATCACGTGTCCTGGTTTTATAGCTTGAGACTTCACAACTGCAGGCACATAGCCTGCAGTTCTTCACCCTTCGAGGCACCTCTCCAGCCCTCTATTTTTCTAGTGTCAAGTTCCATTCTGCTCCAACAGCCTTCTTACTTGGGCAGTATTTGAGGAAAAGCAGAAAGCTTGGCTTCCAAAGGCTGTCACTTCTTGGATCAGGGCCAGCTGCTTTGAAAAATGTTTCTGGACTACCACATGTTTTGGCAATGTTCTCACTGGTCGATGTCGTGTCCGTCAAATTACATGAGTGACTGTGATTGATACAAGTAGCCTTAGATCAGTGTTCTGTAGCACTCAGGCCCCAGATCACAGCCCATGGCTCACCAGCAGGCTCGACTATGTGGACTTTCCTTTGTTTTTGACTTTTGGGTTAATTACTTCCTAGCAACTGGAGAGGAAGGACCCACACAAAGCAAGTCAATTTCTACAAATGCTAACATTCACATTCTTGGGGTATATTTCTATTCATTTGTCATTCAGATTAAAATTATTTAGTGCAGGGGCTAGGGCCAAAGCTCAGTTAGTAGAGCACTTGGCTAATATGCAGAAGGCCCTGCGTTTGATTCTCAGCAACCCACCACACAGGGTATGACAGCTTCAGTAATCCCAGCATGGGGATGTGAAGGCAGGAAGATCTGAAGCTTAGATTGTCCTTAGCTATATGAGAAATCAAGTTGAAGCAACAGGATACTCTGCCTTAAACAAACAAACAAATTAAATAAGCTAACAAACCTTCGATGCACAAGGAAGGAAGGTAATACTTGGGTCTTCATTCCCCATTTGGGCTCACTCTGAAAACTGCACTCAGAAAGGAATTGTACCAAATCCAGGAAATAAATGTGAAGCATCCCGAACCCCACTTCTGTTGTTGAGAGTCTGCTTGGCCATTTGTCCCTTAAGCCCTCAATTTCAGTCACCTTTGTCCCATTATAATTAATATGACACTGGAACAAAATGTATGAGCCATATACTAACCTGACACCTACCGGAAAATACTACCACAGCCAGCGGGAGCCACAGGGTGACCATGGGTATTTTCTATGGTTTGTTTGGTTAGTTTTGGTTTTGGTTCTGTCGTTGTCAGTGAGAGAAATTGAACCAAGGGCCTTCCAGATGCTACAAAAGCACTGCTCACAGACTATAAATCCAGCCTACCCTATCATAGCCATTTTGACACAGAGTCTCATGTAGCCCAGGCGAGCCTCAAACTTGTTATATATCCGAAGCTGGTCTTGCATTGCTCATCTCTCTACCTCCACCTCCCACATCCTAGGATCACAGGTGTGTGCCACACCATCCCTGGCCAAGGCTCTGAGCAACTTAAGAAGCATGGGGACACTGCAAGTATGCCTTCTTTAAGTCTAAGAAGAGCCTTTCACTTTTGCAGTTTTCAAGTCCACTTAGAGTAAGTGGCAAGACATGGATGTCCCTCCCCCTTCAGCAGGAACTTCTCAATGGTGAGGTCTGCAGCAAGCCCTTGAGTGAGGTTTCTTAGCATGCTCCAAGGAGCCCAGCAGTTTGTCCCCATCGGATGACCTCACTGGCCCCACAGCTGCTCTTCTCTCCACTCCCTGCTGACAGCTTCCCAGGATTCCAGGCATTCCCCGGATTTCCAGAATTCCCAGGATTTCCTGGATTTCCTAGATTCCCATTGCACAACTGATGACTTTTATGCCCTCATCCTCCTGCTTCCCAGCAAAATTAACAGTGGCCACTTTCTGGTGAGCTTCCCTGGCAACCCAACAAATGGATCTGGATCTACTCCCCATATCCTTCTGTCTTTGAACCAGCTCTGCCCTGGGCATCTTGCAGCTGCCATCATAACCTTCTGCCACCACGCTTGAGCAGAGCCTGGATTGTGGCATAGGGGACACCTGCCTTCCACATCTGTTCCCCTATTGCTTCTTCCATCCTAGGATCCAGAGATTTTCATGTCATCCCCTCATAGATAATTCTCTATACATCATTTCTATTTCCTTAAAAATAGTAGTAGTAGTGTCAGAGGTGGGTGTGTCTATGGAAAAACATTCTAAGGCACATTTATGAAGGACAAAAGTTAACTTTGTGGAGTTAATTCTCCTTTCTTTTCACCTTTAGTGGGTTCTAGGGTTCAAACTCAAGTCAGCAAGGTTCTGCAGATCTTGAAAGCCCCTCCTTTCTAACTCTTTACAATAGATCTTCTGTTAGGTTACTATGCAAGTTTCTTTTCTGATTGAACCCTGGTTGATAGTGCTGCTCATTTGGATTGACCTGATTTGGCCACAGGCATCTACAATGTAACCAAGATTGGTAATCAGAGAAATACACCCAACTTACTGACCGAGCCTGGATCCGTGTTGGAGACATCCAGACTGCATGTCTGAGAACTGGAGAGAGAAGGATATTCCCGGAGGCAAACTGTGGGTGCTTAAGTTAGGAAAAGTCCCAAGCAACAAATGCAGAGGAGAGCATGCACAAGCTGCAAGGGAGACATCAGAACTGAAGAGCAAAGTTGACAAGAACTTAGAGGCGGAGCCTTCATCAGAGCCGAGGACCCCAGGCTGCAGGTTCTTGACAACGTATCAACGAAGAATATACAATCTTGATTGAGTAAAAGGAGGTATCCCTTCTCTAAACATAATGCTTACCCGTGAAGCAACAACTTCATCCTCCATCTCTGAATCTCAACAGCGAATCGATTCCTGCCATTTGTTAGCATCGTTTCACAACCTAGGATTCGCCCTGAGCCCAGCTTCCCTCTTATTTCCCAAATGGCTGCCATCAAGCTTTCTGCCTTTCTTCTAGGAAGAATCTGGGAGTGCCTCTGACCTAAATTTCTCTGCAAAATCCCCAGTGTTCTTCTCTTCTCTTCACCAAGACCATGCACTATCGACGTAGCCCAAGTGCATGCACAGCGTGGGTTGGCTTGGGTTCCGTTGCATTACTATCTCTAAAGCCTGGGTAATGGAATGGGGTGACAGACAAGCGTACCATGTGTGCTAAGCATGCGTACAGGCAACAAACCACATCAAACACTTCCTACAAAAATGAGGACCCTCCTCACTTCACCCTTAAAAAAATCCTATCTCATTCACCTTATAGTATTAGCTTAACAGTACAACACCTACATAAACCCTGAATGTTCCTTTAATGTTAAAAATACCCCTCTTTCACTCTTTAATCCTATAGTAAGCAAGAGAAGTTTATTAAAGGGGCTAGAGAGATGGCTCAGCAGTTAAGAGCACTGACTACTGCTCTTCCAGAGGTTGTAAGTTCAATTCTCAGCAACCACATAGTGACTCACAATCATCTGTAATGGGATCTGATTGAAGAGAACGATGATGTACTCCCACATAAAAAATAAATAAATCTTAAAAAAAAAAAAGAAGTTTATTTAAAATGTGAACTTTCTTTTTTTTTGTTGTTGTTTCTTTGCTTAGTTTTGTTTTTGAGACAGGATCTCATGTAGCTTAGGCTTCCCTAGAACTCACTGTGTAGCTGAGGAATGACCCAAAATTTCTAATCCTCCTGCTTCTGCCTCCCCAGTGGTGCTGGGATCACAAGTGTATCTACTGCATCTGTTTCTATACAGTGCCCAGGGATCAGTGTGTACTAGGCAATCATTCTACCAACAGCGTTAAATCATCAGCCAGAACATTGTGCTTGCCCAAAGGAGTTTGAGGTGAACTCTAGCCATTAAGGCCCTCTCGAAATGCTTAGATGGAGCAGAATCATAATGTAGAATGTTCTAGAATCTGAAATGTTATCAGAGAAAAATGAAAAAAGGGAACCATAGTTATTCAAGAAATTTATTATAAAAGGATGATATTTCTGCACAAAACCCCAGGGTCGATCCCCAACACCCCAAGAAAATGAAAGAAAAATAAGGCAAAAGACCATTCTAAGCAAAGACAGCTCAGATAAAGACAGGAAGACTCTGACATTTCCGGAAGTACAATTTCACATGGCTCTCAAAGTGGAGAGAGAAGTCGGGTTACACAAGAGTTCTTGAGTCAACTGGCCAAAAAGGAAACAGATCCCAGAACAAATTTGGGGGGAGAAAATAAAGAACAGGCTCTACTTTACAGAACTCAGCACTGTTTATTAAACTGCAAATGGAGAACTGCTTATTTATAAATATATCAGACATGTCCCCACCCTCCCACACATTAGAGGGGTAAATCATTTGTTAATAAATATTATCTCCATGCCTGTCACAGCATCAACAGGTGGTTTTTAATGCAACCAGTCCACAGCATGACTTTTTCTCATTTATAATTGGCTCTGTGGCTTTCTCATTTAGATATCTATGCAGCTTCCTAGATTTCCCAAGACAGCTGGCCAGCAGTAAGCACCAATACAGTGGTGGGCAAGGGCCAGACCTGCTGAGGCCCCCTGTAAGGGGTGCAAAGAACTGGGGTGGAAGAGGAAAAGTTTGGGGGTTTGAGGGTTTTGCTTTATTTTGTTTTGTTTATGGTTTTTTGTATGTTTGTTTTGTTTAAGGGAGTTGTTGTTGGTTTTGTTTGTTTGTTTTTCTGTTTTTCCTTGCTGTTAAGATTTTTCTCATTTGACCTAGCTCAGCTCAGATCCCTGATGAAGGATCAGAGAGGATCTTTGTCGTTGGCTTCCCAACTATGGGTAATGACCAAACTAAGCATTGGCTAGCCTTTGGCTCTCTCATCTTCACTGATCTTAAAGAAAATAAGTCACAGAAGTCAGAGGAGGCGTCGGATCTGATGCATATCATTCACTGTCTATAATACTATATATGAATCCTTTGATCCTCTTTAATCTTTATCACTAAGATGGGGATAATAGCTGTTGCCAAATAAGATACAAGTAATATTCAAAATGCTGTCAGCGCAATGCTAAATCGAGAATGAACACAGCAAAGGAGGTCTGAAATGCCGACTAACAATGGAGTCGTGAGATGTGGTCCGTTACTCTCTAAGCCTCCTCCGGACCCTGTTATCACACATCCCAGGTCCACCATCTCCCCAGCCCCTCCCTCTGCTCCTGCCCAGAACCACCGGGCCACTTGGTACAGGTGAAGTAGACAAAGGTAGCTAGCCGACAGACCACAGCTCAGACATGTTTTCCACCCTGTTTGGGTGCCTCTAGAGTGCATGATAATAATACTTTTGCTCAACAGAGTTGTAATTAGAATTGATAAGAGATTTAAAGGCACAGTTAGCTCAGTGAGGTTGGGGGCTTTGTTTACCTAGCCCAAGAATTTTACCTACTGTCTGCCATGAATAAGTCCTCAATCTGGCATGGATTAGGTGGTTTAGGTGTTTACTATGAGTTAATTAACCTGGCTTTGCTTTTCTGGTTTTGAGTTTGTTGTTGTTGTTTTGTTTTGTTTTGTTTGTTTTGTTTTGTTTGTTGTTTGCTGGGTTTTTTGTTTGTTTGTTTATTTGCTACAGGTCTATAGTTATATAGCTCAGGCTTACCTGGAATTCATTCAGGGAGGTCTTCCTGCCTCAGGCTCGAATGTGCTGAGGTTACAGATGTGGCCACCAGACACAAGAAGTGCCATATTTATTAATGAAGCAATCTGTATTCTGCTGGGACCCTAGTGAGGCCAGCTGCCTCTCAGCCCCTGGCCTCCGCCCCTGGGTCGTCAGTTCCCTGACGACCTTGAAGCCTGCACCAAGAAGACTGCCTTGCCATAGAGGTTGAGCTTCTACCCACAGCTCCAGGACCAGAGGATCCGCCACTTCCTGACCTGTACAGGTGACTACACTCACTGCTGTCCTGATGAGCCAACGCTCTTGCTGTCTGTGGATGTGCTTCTAAGTTTCAGAGTGCTTTTGTTCCTGGTCCTTTTTTTTTTTTACATAATTCAGTGATTTGGTGTCTCCAGAATGTTAAGAGTCATTATCCTAGGGAAAGATGGCTGGAAATTAAAACAAACAAACAAACAGTGTTTTGGAATTAACATCTGGAGTTATAGGGTGTGACACAGATGACAGTAACTGGAAATCCACAGAGAAAGCAGGCAGGAAGGGAAGAGGAAAGAAAAGGGGGATGGGTGCAGTAGCTGAAGAACACACGTCCTTTGCCTCTGTGTGTGTGTGTGTGTGTATGAGAGAGAGAGAGAGAGAGAGAGAGAGAGAGAGAGAGAGAGAGAGAAAGAGATGTGTATATGTGTATATAAGTTTGTATGTGGTATATGGTGTGTGTGTGCATGTACATTTATGTGTGCATGTGTGGTATATGGTGTGTATGTATGTGTGTGTGTGCATTTATGTGTGGTGTATAGTATGTGTACATTTATGTATATATACATATATATATATATATATATATATATATATGTGTGTGTGTGTGTGTGTGTGGTATGCATTTCTGTGTGGTATATAATGTGTGTGGACATTTATGTGTGTGTATAATGTATGTGTGTGTATGTTTGTGTGTGGTATATAGTGTGTGTGTGTGTACATTTGTGTGTGTGGTGTATGGTGTGTGCATACATGTATGTGTGTGCGTATGTGTGTGGGGAAAATTACCTGGGGTGTGAAAGAAGTGGGAGTTTGAGGCAAAGCTAGTTCCAGGTCATCCTAGGCTACAGGAGATCCTGACTGAAAATAAATAAGTAAATAAGGAGCTAGGGAGAAAGGTGGGGAGGAAGAAAGGACGGAAAATGGGAATAAAACGGAGCAAATCCACTGGCAGAATCAATGTGTTCCATCCTTCCCACTCTTTTCAAGACTGTATAAAAGTTAACACAGATTAAAACCATAGAGAATTTATAGCTGGGTGATAATCTGATGGAATCTTTTGGTCTTTGTCATTCTGGGGAGCTCTGAGATTTGGACTCAGGGAGCCTTACCCTTTACCAAAAGCTTGAAATTAATAGAATTTATCATTATTTCCCAGCCACTCTTCCTACCCACACTGCCAGCACAGGCAGCTTCTTTCCTCAGGATTCAGTACTTGCAAGTCCCGAATTGATCCAGAGAATTGTGGTGGATTTTATTAATGAACAAACAGAAAGCAATGGGATATATCCGGAAACCTGATTAGGGCAGTGGATTTGAGCCACCTGTTTTCTGCCATAAATAAGGTTAACATGTGGATGCCCATCTGATGAATCCATTTATCTAATCTTTATCTCTGTACCAGGAAAAACAAGAAGAAATGTTATTTATTGCTTCATAAAAACTCTCAATTAGTGAATCAGCTGGGAGTCCTGGGAGCCTTGGTACATTGTTGTAAACACCAGTGTTTCGCCTGAAATTGTCTGTGGGGTCCGTAGCGACGAGAAGGTTATTGGTTCATAAGGGCAGGAAGATTAGACTCAAATCTTCGCAGTTTCATGAACTCAGGATGCACCTCTTTTCCACTGTGGTAATTCGTTACTGCTTTGTGGTTGTTAGATCGTACTCTCTCTGGGGTGTTTGCTTGTTTTGTTTTTATAACAAGGACGAGCTATGGTGCGACTCTGCAAATGGCCTGGAACCATTTTGATGGCCGCAGATTGGCTTTACTGGGGATTGCATAAAAATTCACTCATGAAAATACACACGTCTCTAATGAGCACCTAATGCCAAATAGTGCTTTGAGTCTACAGACTATATTTATGAACACACACACACACACACACAAACACACACACACACACACACACACACACAGAGTGGGGAGGGGAGAGGAGGAGAGAAGATGAGAAATTCACAAGGTTGGAAAATGATTTAGTCAGGTTAAACTTCACTGAGAAATAATCAGGCCAGACACTGGCTCACATCTGTAACCCCAGCATTTGGGCTAAGGCAAAGCATCTGAGTTTTGCTGTTATCCTGGTTAAATAGTGAGTCTAAGGACCTCCTGAAAGACAGGAGGCATTAGCGCAAAAAGCAAAAAGAGAAAAGATATTGGGGTGACGCAACGAGCCAGACAGCGATGAGAAAAGTAGACAGAATATTCTAGGTTTACAGACAGATAAAAAAGAAACAGCATTGTGGGGGCCGGGGTGTGGCTCAGCCGATACAGTGCTTGCCTGGCATGCGAGGAGCCCTGGGTTTGAATCCAGCATGGCACAAATCATCTTTCCAACATCCAGGAGATGGAGGCCGGAAGACCGGAAAGTCAGGTTGTTCTCAGTTGTTTATTAAGTTCAAGACCATCTTCTGGGGAAGGGAAACTTCAAGGAGAAGCAAGGGATGTGACTAGGAAAGGGTTATAGAAGAGATCGTGGGACAGAGAGGGAAAGCAGGACGGGGAATGAACTGTGTTCTGCAGCTGTTGCTCAAGTGGCAGTAAGTCGAGTATTCCAAGATGTTTGTTTGAAAACTCTCTCTCTCTCTCTCTCTCTCTCTCTCTCTCTCTCTCTCTCTCTCTCTCTCTCTCTTTCTCA
>NC_034599.1:109206475-109221055 GCF_900095145.1 Mus pahari | reverse complement strand
AGAGAGAGAGAGAGAGAGAGAGAGAGAGACTTAAGGTTTTAATGCTGTGAACAGACACCATGACCAAGGCAACTCTTATAAGGACAGCATTTAATTGGGGCTGGCTTACAAAGTTTCAGTCCATTGTCATCAAAGTGGGAACATGGCAGCATCCAGGCAGACATGGTACAGGAGGAACTGAGAGTTCTACATCTTCATCTGAAGGCTGTTAGCAGAATACTGGCTTCCAGGCAGCTAGAATGGGGTCTTATCCATACCCACAGTGACACACCTACTCCAACAGGACCACACCTTCTAATAGTGCCACTCCCTGGGCTGAGCATACACAAACCATCAGAGAGAGAGAGAGAGAGAGACAGACAGACAGACAGACACAGACACAGACACAGACACAGACACAGACACAGACACAGACACAGACACAGACACAGACACACAAAGAGTGTAAATGTTTATGTGTGCAGGTGCAGACATGCGTGGAAGCCAAAAGAGAAGTTTGCATGTCCTTTTTCATTTTGTTTTTTAGATAGGGCACTGGTCTGGAAATTGCCAAGTAGGCTAGACTGTCTGAACAGGAACCCTTAGTCCCCATGTGTAATTGTCAAGCGCCTTCCCATGTGAGCCATCTCCCCAGGCCCTGAGCTTCCATTTCTCTAGACACCAATTTAAACTGAGGAGGACTGACTCCTGGATGGGGCTTAGATTCACCGAGCAGGTTTAGTTATAGAAAGAAAGCATCTTATTGCTTCTGTTGCTTTTCTGTTCATTCATAATGGTTTTGTGCTATCTTTGGGGGGCTAACAACTCTTGAGCCATAACGGATGACAAGGCTGGGGTTGTGTGAACAGAAAAGTGGAGCAGGGAGCAATCCTTTAACTCTGAAGACAGCATGATTCCAAAGCTAATTTAATAAATTGTCTCCTCCTGAGCCATTCTAGAAGCTTCTCTCAGGTAAAAACTAAATTGCCCACCAGGAGATGTAGCCTAATGAAGGCGAGAACAGAATCACTTCGTTAAATGTCCATGGCTGTTTGCTCAAGGAATAAAGAGATCAGATGTTGGTGTTTGGGAGAAATCTCTTGGCAGCTTTATTCCCACAAAAGAAAATGCTTGCCAAAATAATTTCAATCTCTCTCTCTCTCTCTCTCTCTCTCTCTCTCTCTCTCTCTCTCTCTCTCATTCTCCCTCCCTCCCTCCCTTCCTCCCCTTGTTATTATTGCACCCCCAAGCTTTGCTGCCCTTAGAAGCCAGCCTTTTTGGCTGCCCAATGTGGACTGAAGACCAGCTGCTCTCTAGGAATTTGCCAAGCCTTCAGCATCAGATTGGGGCTGCTGAGGGATCCAGCCCTCATGGTTCCATTCCACCATCGTAGACTCAACAACTCCCAGATGGTCAGCCTTTCTAGTGCATGGACAGACACTGTTGAGCTACACAGCCCCTACCCTATAATCCAGTCTAACATATCTTCATTTATAATACATATCCATTATCTCTTCTTTTCCTCAAGGGAACTGACAGAGATTCTACACAGCGACACATGAGAGCTAAAATGACAATTCTGAGAACATGGGTTGGTCCACAGCCTCAAGTCCGCCCTTGAGGGGACCCTTTCAAGATTGTATGTTTTAGAAAAACTCACTGTGGCTACAAATGCGAGATGCTTCCCAATGTGCCCTCAGAGATTCGCTACCTGACAGGATTCCCGTGTGCATTCCCTGAACACCATCAACTGGGAAGAGACAGATTTACCAAGTGGAAATGCACGTGATAAGCATATTCTTTGGGCTGGTGAGATGGCTCAGTGGGTAAGAGCACCCGACTGCTCTTCCGAAGGTTCGGAGTTCAAATCCTAGCAACCACATGGTGGCTCATAACCATCCATAAAAGATCTGGCATCCTCTTCTGGAGTGTCTGAAGACAGCTACAGTGTACTTACATATAATAAATAAATAAATCTTAAAAAAAAAGAAAAGAAAAGCATATTATTTGAGAACATTTGTAAGAATAGTTCATTGGAGGTATTATTGTTGCCCAATGCCCCTTCAAGTCTGTTCTTCTTAGAACACCGTATAGATCCAAATGTTGCTTGTGCCATAGGCACATTATGCCCAGAGTGTAATTGTATTCCTATCCTTCCCTTGTGAGTGCGGAGCTCACCGTACTGAGCTTTGACGACACTGCTGCTATCTTTCAGAAAGCACTTGGATGTTTATTTTCCAGTCCTTTGCTTGTTATGTTTTATTATTTAATCTAGGCTGAAAAAAAAAAACAATTCCAAAGTTGACTGAAGTTTAATGTAGAAGTAATCACAGTTGATAATGTGAATAAACAAATTGTGTTGCCATGTGTTATTTTGTCGACTATGAATTGGCATCACCATACTTTCATTCATGATAGCCCTTCTCATTGCTGAGGGGGAGGAAAGGCACTTTGAACCAAGGATAGGGCGGAAGTTTGGATCTCCAGCATTCACTTGAAAGATGGGCAAGCCGGGATTCCCATCACTTAGAAGATAGGGAGACGTGGTCATTTCTGGAGCAAGCTGATGGTCAAATGACCAAGTTCCAGGTTCAAGTGAGAAACTCTGCCCTAATTAGTAGAGAATGGTACAAGGAGACACCTAACCTCATCTTGGGATCTCTACATGCATGTACACAGAGTTGTTCACATACCGGTATCACACACACACACATACACACACACACACACACACACACACACACACACACACGTACTTCATTCCTTCTGGCCCTACCCTCCTGCCCATCCCTGGGTTTCTCCATAAAAGGAGGACTCCCATTGCCTACACACACACACACACACACACACACACACACACACTCACTCACTTCATTCCTTCTGTCTCTACCCCTACCCTCCTGCCCATCCCTGGGTTTCTCCATAAAAGGAGGACTCCCGTTACCTCCATGGCTCCAAACCTCACTTCTGTGCAAAGAACACAGCACCCTAGTGTGTGCTATAGCTTCCAACTTCCCATTTCCTCAGTTCTAGGTGTCCTTGGCCCCAAGACTTCACATTACTAATTCATCTGTGTGGTTCTGCGTTTAGCCCTGCTGCTTGGGTGCGGGAACGTCACTGTTGGACAAACTAAACATGCAGACATGACACTACATTTTCACTACACCCACTGCTGGGTGATGGACTAGCAGGAAGCACTGATACACCACTCAGAGGAGTGGGAAAACACAGCCTAAGATGTGGGAGCTTGAAGCTGGGATTCCCTGACTCACAGGTGTCCAATCACCACGGAATGATGCAAAGGAGCCAGGAATGAAGGGTCAGGGGCCCACTGGGCCAGGATTTCCCATATTCCTGGACATGCAGATACCAACGGGTTGCAGGGAGTTTAGGAAAATGGAGTGAGGTCCAAGAGCTGAAGAGCCCAGGGCCCGAGGGAGGGGAACTCCAGCTTAGCCCATCAGTGATTAGCTTACCTTAGCGGGAATTGTCTGGGAGCACAGAGGAGCCTTCTGCAGGAGACTTAGACACACAGCTCTGTAGACGAAAGCCTTCTCCATGCTTCCCATGGCAGTTCTTGAGGAGAGAGACAGTCCTTGGCTCCAAACTGTTTATTGATTGTTCATCGTGGAAAGTGGGTGCAAACCACCTCCTCCGGGTGGACCAGAGATTAAAATGTCCCGGCAAGGAAGCTTATTGACTAACTCTCAGGGTCTCTAGACATCTCAGTAGCATGGAGAACTCTGTTCTGATCTACAGGACCACAGGTCACATTTCTATGTAGGGATGTGGTCCCATGACGGGGGCCTGGTTGGAAACTGGTAAAGCTCTTACCTTCCTCTCTAGGTTCCAGAGCTTCCAACCCGATCAACCTCACCAAGTTTCCTGGCATGAAACTTCTTGTTACTACATAGGAATACATTACTATCTATTCACTTTGCTGAAATGCTTCCTGAGGGAAAAGATGTTCCTGGTTAACACAGAGGAGCACCTTGTGGGTGTGTGGCTGAATGTCCTCTGGCCTGGCACAGGGAGGGCATCTGTGTCCAGATTCCCTCCTGTTTCATTCCTGGGCTCTGTCACTGTGATGGTTTGAGTGTAGAACACACCCCCAGCTCCCAAGGTTCTGTTGCAGTATTGGGAGTTTTCGAAACATTTCAGAAGTGAAACCTGGCTGGTAGAAATTGGTCATTGGGGATATCCTAGGGATTCCAACCTGGTCCTGGCTCCGGTGTGCTTCTCTCTGTGTCCTGTCTACTCCTGACTCCTGCAGCCAGATGGGAGTCCTCGTTACCATGGCTTCCCACCGTGGAACTGTGAGCTAGAATAAGCCCCTTCTTCTCCCAGAGAAGCATCTTACCAAGAACTTGCCGCAGCAGTGAGAAGAGCAGTTTATCCAGAGGCTAAGGAGATCAAGAACCCAGCATGTCTCCTGCTGTGAAAAAGGGTAGTGAGCTGAGACAAGATACTAATCTTCACATTTGGGAGGTGGAGGCAGGAGGATTGGATTTAGGGGGTTGTCAATCTCCTTCCCTGGACAGACATCTAGTAAAGACAGATGACAGAGAAAATAAGAACTTTATCTCTTCTGGATGGAAGGGGCTCTAAGGCAGTCCACTATTGATTGGGTGCTGGTTTCGGTGTTTTATAGATTCCCTGGACCCTCTTCCCCCTGCCCCCGTTGGTCCTATTTACATACCCCTCCCACCTTCTCTTTCTTCTAGCAATGGCTTCTGAGAACAAGAACCTAAAATCCCAGGGACCCTGTGTCTGCTATCTCTGTCTACCTGTCTCTTTAAGAGTTCAGTCTTGGCTACTCAGTGAACTTGAGGCTACCGTAGGCCACATGAAACCCTGTCTTAGACATAGAAAATAAACATAAATGGGGAGAGAGAGAGAGAGAGAGAGAGAGAGAGAGAGAGAGAGAGAGGCAGGCATGCACATCTATGTAGCTTTTTTTTTTTTTTTTTTTTTTTTTTTTTGGTTTTTCGAGACAGGGTTTCTCTGTATAGCCCTGGCTGTCCTGGAACTCACTTTGTAGACCAGGCTGGCCTTGAACTCAGAAATCCACCTGCCTCTGCCTTCTGAGTGCTGGGATTAAAGGCGTGTGCCACCACGCCCAGCTCTATGTAGCTAATTCTTAAAAATCAGGAAAGCCAGTACTGGTAATGATATTAATCTTTCAAGAAAGGCCATAGGAATGGTAACATTTTTTACTACGAATCCTGAATTTCAAAAACAAATTTAGTCCTAGCCTCTTGTGTACTACGCAAGTGTTCTACCTCTGAATTTCATATCCCTAGTCCAAGAGTTTCCTTAAGAAAGACAAAGATGAGCCAGTTACAGGCGTTTGCTATTCTTGCAGAGAACCTGGGTTGACTCCCAGAATCCACCCACATCTACCTGAAACCGCGCTCTCAGGGATCCGACATCTTCTGGCTTTCTCAGACACCTGCACACATGTGCACACACACGCAGAGACACAAAACACATCAATAATATTTTTTTTAAAGAAAAGCATGTGGGACTGCAATTGTTCTTGTAATAGAAATTGATGTTTTCGTGGAGCAGGAAACGGGTGAGGATCCCTCTTTTCTGGGCCTTCCTTGAGAGGACCCCCCTGTGTACAGGGACCTCCTGTGTACAGGGCTCTCCTGTGCACAGGACCCTACTGTGGACAGGACACCCCTGTGTACAGGACTCCCCCCCTGTGTACAGGACCCCCCTGTGTACAGGGCCCCCCTGTGTACAGGCCCCCCATGTGTACAGGGCTCTCCTGTGTACAGGACCCCCCTGCGTACAGGGTCCCCCTGTGTACAGCCCCCCCCCCGTGTACAGGGCTCTCCTGTGTACAGGACCCTCCTGTGGACAGGACCCCCCTGTGGACAGGACCCCCCTGCGTACAGGACCCTCCTGTGGACAGGACCCCCCCTGTGGACAGGACCCCCCTGAGTACAGGATCCTCCTGTATACAGGGCCTTCCTGTGTACAGGACCCCCCTGTGTACAGGACCCCCCTGTGTACAGGGCTCTCCTGTGTACAGAACCCCCCTGTGGACAGGGCCCCTCTGTGGACAGGCCCCTCCTGTGTACAGGACCCTCCTGTGNCCCCCCTGTGGACAGGGCCCCTCTGTGGACAGGCCCCTCCTGTGTACAGGACCCTCCTGTGTACAGAGCCCTCCTGTGTACAGGACCCCGCTGTGGACAGGACCCTCCTGTGGACAGGACCCTCCTGTGGACAGGGCCCCCCTGTGGACAGGGCCCCTCTGTGGACAGGGCCCCCCCCTGTGGACAGGGCCCCCCCTGTGGACAGGCCCCCCCCCCGTGGACAGGGCCCCTCTGTGGACAGGCCCCTCTTGTGTACAGGACCCTCCTGTGTACAGAGCCCTCCTGTGTTTCTTTGAATGAGAAGCTCTCTAACAACACTGGAAATAATCTCAATGATGAGGACAGGCAACCTCAGCTGTTCTCTTTCTATGCAGTCTTTGGACGAGAGGAGATTCTGAGGAAATGTAGAGTTGTGCAGCCCCTTCCAGACTGTTCTCAGAGAACTGGCATCAGAAGGGAGAGCTCTGATGGCTGTGTCTCTCTGGCAAACATTCTATATTCCCCCGAATAACCTGGCACCTGACTCTCCTTGAGGGGCTCATACACAGCTGAAGGATTTCACACCTCCTGATTTGGAAAACATCTGGAAAACTGCTTCACATGCTCACAGAGGCGCTGAGTGATGGAGTACCCTTCTCCTCCCAGGCAGGACTCGGAGGTAAGGGAGTCCTGGGGAATGGTTTAGAAAAATCACTGCCATGGAAAGTATGGCCCAGAGTATCATTAGCCACAACAGGCTGCACCGGTTGATGGTTGACAGTTCCCCTCAGAAGTAACCAGACCTGTATGTCCTGAAAGATGGGGAAGTGGCGGTTTACTGCCAGACAGCCCTTGTCTCAAGGAAGTCACTTCGATGCCTCAGCTCTTCCACTTGTGGGATGTGGAAATTCCTGTGAGGAAGGCTGTGCACAGACACATCTGGTGCATGGCTGACACTTAGTGAACATTATTCATCCTCCTTAGCTTCTCCCAGGGAGTGTAGCGCCATGGGCTTCCTCTTCTTTCTGCTGTTCCCAAGCAGACATTCAGGCTGCTAGAAATTTCTCTTTCATTTTGTCTTGTTTTTATTTCAGATTTGTTTTCTTTTTAAAATTGTGTATGGGGGTAGAAATATGTGTTAGCATGTGCACCTTGTGTGTGCTGTGCCCAAGCATAACAGGGTCCCAGACCTTAACACAACTGACTGCATGATGGAAGTACCATTTGGGCCATAAAACAGCACCACCCGCCTGAAATGAAAACAAAGACCTAGTCCATCAAAGTCTCTGGGAAAGTCTCTAAATGTCCTAACCTCGCCTTTCTGCTTCTGTAGTTCTGCTTCTGTCTAACTGTTCTTTATACTGACATCAGTCCAGAGCATGGCCTTGATGCTTAAAAGCTCACCCTGAGAAAGGCTCAGAGCTCCACTGGGATCCCAAAGCACAGTGTAGTCACTGACTGGCTGATAAAGACTTTCTATTGGCTTAAACCCACGTCCAAACAGTCTTCTCCGGTGGGTACCTGACGACACAAGGATGCCAGAAGCAGTCTGATCTCTCAGAGCTTGGCTTCCAAGTGGTTGTGAGCTGCCAGATATGGGTGCTGAGATCTGAACTTGAGTCTTCTGCAAGAATAGTATGTTCTCTTGACCGTTGTGCCAAATCTTATTTTTGCCAACAGACTCTCTATTCCTATTAAATACCTGATTGTGAATGCTGAAATGACTGTCTGCCTTATTTTCTCTCCTCACTGACCAAGAAATGAGATTTTTTTCCCCCCTGCTTTCAGCATTTGGCAGATTCCCAAATCTTACTCTCAAAGCTAAGGATAAAGATCTGAAATTCATAACCAAGATGTATGCACCCTCCTTTCAGAGCACAGACAATGGCTTACCAGGGGTGCAAGTGAATACAGTCAACTCAACATGCTATTCAACAACCTTTCTTGTCTTCTCTTTTCTTCCTTTTCCCCTTTTCCTTCTTCCTTCCCCTTCCCCCTCCCTCCCTCCCTTCCTTCCTTCCTCCATTCCTTCCTTTCTTTCTCTGAGAGTAGACCTTGTAGCTCAAGATGGTCTCTAATTTGCTATGGAGCCAAATATGATCTTGAACCTCTTTAGACCTCTTCCTTGCCCCCTAAGACGAGTGATTATAACATGTGGTGTTAGAAATATACCTCTGGGCTTCATGCATGCTAGCAAGCACACTACGAGCTGAATCGCCAGCCCCAAACAACATTCTTTTACTTTGGCATTAGGTGACTTCTAGTTTCTAGATCAAGGATTGTGGAAGAAGTACTCATAGATGGCATTTGGACAGATCATCTGTGTGACATATCAGCCACTGCTATGCAAGAAGGGCTGGGTGTGGTAATGCACATCAATGCACACCTATAATTACAGTATGTGGGAGGACCAGGAGTTCAAAGCCACCTGAGCCTACATAGTAAGCTCAAAACCAGCTTGGGATCCATAAGTCCCTGAGTCTTTTCTCAAACAAGATTCGAGTCGTGGAAGGTTCTGTGTGATAAGACTAGCACTTCCCATAGTTCCACACAGCATCTTTTAATGCAAGATGCACTCTGTGTACTGTGTCCTGCTTCACACTGCACTAATGGCTCCGCTGGGATGCAGTGGGTGGAGAAGTCTCAGATGGAGTATCTCCATATAGGAAAATGTTATAAACATAGCTAAATGGCTCCATACTCAAACACAGCAAAGAGATAATATACAGCAGCCGTAAGAACCAGGGGCTTCTTCTAGAATATCTATTCCTCGAGTCAATCCTACAGGAGAGATGGTACATGCTTTGATCTGGGGCAGGCTGAAACCGGTCGCTTTTGAAACACATGTGCTGTGGTTTAGGAATGGCATGTCCCCCACAAGCTTACGTTTATGAACACTTGTTCTCCAGCTGGTGGTTGGTTTGATGGGTTAGGAAACCTTTAGGAGTTGGTGGTAACTGGAGACACACCTCGATGTTCTGTAGTCGAGCCATCCGTCCTGCCTGCTCTCCACTTCCGGACTGTAGTAGACCCAGCGTGACCAGCTGCCTCATGCTCCTACTGCCACCATCTTAGCCAGCATAGACACTCAAACCCAGGGTTAGATGACTGCCCTTTTTAGAATCCTGGTGAATCAGAAAACAAGCTACCAGCTATATTAATTTGCTTTCTATTGCTGTGATAAAACTCTATGACAGAAGCAACTTGGAGGAGGAAAGGGTTTATTTGGCCTACAGGTTACATCATTTATTATTAAGGAACACCAAGGCAGAAACTAGGGAGTGGAAACTGAAAGAGACTGTGGAGGATCTCCACCTACTGCCTTACTCTCCGTGACTCGCTCAACCTGCTTTCTTATATCCACCGAGAATCATCTCCCCACTGTGGACTGAGCCCTCCTGTATCAATCATTAATTTTAAAAAAGATGCCCCACAGACTTGCCCACAGGCCACTCTGATGGAACCCTTTTCTCAGTTGAGGGTCCCAGATGACTGTGGGTTGTGTCATGTTGACAAATATCTAACTAGCCTATTAGGCTTGCCACCTCAGCTACATTTGGCATCCCCGGGATGGTTAGAGATCTCTTCTATGTGTAGGAGCCTGAGCAGATGTCCAGCCCTCTGTCATAAAGCCATGAGTCACAACCAGTAGGTCACAAAGAAGCAGATGGGATGCAGCAAGGGAAATTCCTCAGAACACAAAGCCCCCGGGAGACCACAAATCAACCACTGCATTCTTTTCTCTCAAATCATGATTTCACTCTGATTTTTTTTTTATATACTTCTTCATGTCATACACCCATGCACACCCTTCATCAGCTCACACATGCTCTCAATATAGGTCACAATGTCCCTTTATCCTGTCCTCTCTTGAGTACAGACTGGATGCAGATCTTACTGTGAAGACCTTTGCAGCCATGCCCAGCCAGGGAGGAGAGCAGTCCAGGCTCTGGACAGACACTTTTAATGAACCATCTACTGAATAATACATGCACTATCTGAGAAGTTAATTAACTGAATTTGCTTATTTAAATAGTGGTGCTAAGAAAACAGTGGAGGGGCTGAGTAGGAAAATCCTCCCCTGACAGAGTGCCCCTGCCTTGTGTGTCACTGGAAGGTCACCACAAACACTCTGAGGGTTGCAATGATATAGTTCCAATTGTTTGTTAACTTTGCCATGAGAGGATCTAGAAGGTGCCTTGGCTTTTTAATTACAAATGACAAAGTTCTATTGCCAGCACAAGCAAGGCTCTCCCAACTCTGCCTGCAAGACAGACAGCAGGACAGACAGATGGAGAGGACGGAGCAGGAAAATGGTTTCTTAGCCTCACCTTCAGCATCCATGGTCTACTTTTAAATGGGAGTGAACCTGCAATTCCACCAGCATGGATTAATTTCCATTTTAAGAGCACACATAGGTCGAATGTAAAGGACAACTTGTGGGAGGGAGTCTTTGGGTAACTCCAGAGAACACAGAGCTCTGTTTCCCCTCTGTATATGTTACTGGTTACTCTTTGCTATGTCTGGGGATGAGAAAGTCAAGGCAGTGTGGGGTATGGCAGTCTCTGGTGTGGCTTCTTTTTTAAAAGATTTATTTATTATTATATGTAAGTTCAGACACACCAGAAGAGGGAGTCAGATTCCATTACAAGTGGTTGTGAGCCACCATGTGGTTGCTGGGATTTGAACTCAGGAACTTTGGAAGAGCAGTCAGTGCTCTTAACCACTCCAGCCCTGGTGTGACTTTTCCTAGGACGATGTGAACACATGTCTTTCCACTCCAGATGAAGCACCAAGGATGAGACCAAAGCAAAGATGCCACCCAACTTCAACCTGAGAAGCTAATGGCTTCACTGAGAAGCTAATGGCTTCACTGGGCTCTTACGGTTGTACTGATAAGGAGTGCTACTTACAGTCAGTGTAGGTGACCCCAGAATATCCCACCCTATTGTAGATGACAACCTCACACACTGCCACTTTCAGTTGGCTCTCAAGTTTCCACATACTCAAGCATTGACTGAGACTATCTGCCTTGAGGATGGAGCCAGGAAGGAGCAGTGGCTGCAAGTCCCGTTGAAGGTCCTAGACCCTCTTCTCCATCTTCTCCTAAGGAGTGTTAACAGCTGCATTACCATGAACACAGACCTAGCTACCACCGCAGTATTGTTTTGCTTTTTTTTGTTGCCATAGCAATGAGACCAAACTTATCTCTACTCCAAGATACAGATGGCGTTACCAGGAGAAGCTGGGAACTCTCTTGGGGTTCTTAGTCTTGTTAATAACAAAATTTAAGAATGGACTAAGAATAAGGCCCAAGGACAAGTTTATTAGAATTTGAAAGAAAAAAAAAATCCCGTGGCAGGGAAGTTGCAAACCTTGGCAGCTATTCTAAGGAGGAAGATGGAGAAGAGGAAGAGAGAAAAACCATGCCATTTGTGAGCAGCCTCACCAATGGGGGGGGGGCTGGGGGGGAATAACTTCAAAGAAGAGTGAGAAAGCCCAGAATGTTCAAAAAAATTCCATGTATCTGAAAAAAGAATAAAAGAAAAAAGGGGAAAACATGTTGTTCTGGGTCCTACTGAAGAAGAGAGAGAAGAAAGAAGAAGAAGGAGGAAAAAGAGGAGGGAAAGAAAGGAGGAGGAGGAGGAGAGAAGAAAAATGGAGGAGGAGGAGGAGGAGGAGGAGGAGGAGGAGGAGGAGGCAGTCTTAATTTAACGGCATAGCAGCAATTTTGCAAATCACTGCACAGAGGGAAGGCTTTCCAGGAAGTAAAAATAAACTATCTCATTAAGTGATAAGTACTCCTCCAATCTCTTCAGCATGGCTTAAGGTAAACCAGCCTTCCTAAGGCATCCCTGTTACAAAATAGAATGTGGTAAGGGGGTACCACGGCAGTCCCATGCCAAGGTGTGCCCCTGAGTAATTGCGCCATGCAACAGACCTTGTGTGAAAGAGGTTTACTGGGGGAAAGGAGCAGAGTACAGACATAGGAAGGGGTGGAAGCAGTCCTGTGGACATGTAGACAGGCAGACAGAAGGGAGCAGAGCCATGAGGGCAGAGAAAAGGGGGGTGGGGTGGGGTTTTTTTTCAAAACCAAAATCCCAAATGTTTGATTTACCAAATGAAGACTCAGAAGCCAGATGCTGTGATGAATGTCTGCTTGTTCAGAGAGGCAGAGAAAACACCCTCCCTGCTACTAACCTTCCTCCTCTCTGGATGTTCCAGAAGGAAAAGGCTTTCTCCTTCTCTGTGCTATCTTAAATACTTTACAGCTCAAAAACATCAGTGGTGACATCAGGTTGGCGATGACAGCGACGTGGAGGAATTCCTACCGTAGACCTCAGACTCTATCTGACGATAGCCTCAGCCTGTGGTTGGTGGAAACTGGTGGTCAGTCCACGTGTTCCAAAAGGTTTTATGTGTTACTTATGGGAATGTTGGGTCAGAAATAGAGATGCACAAGGAATGGCTGTTGAGACAGCTAGAGATAGCCCAAGATAAATTGTAATAAAGCTCTAGACTTTCAACTCTCCAACCTCTCCAGGGTCATCGATGTTCTGATCAGTTAATCAGCTCTCTAGAAGGTTCAGGATTTGCTTCCATGCTTTCTAGGAACTTTCTTTCATGGGTGGTTCCCACTGAACCCTAATATCTAACAACACTGCTGCCATTTTCTGGGGTCTTAACATTAGACCTCCCACTCCACCCCCCTCTACTCCATGAGCTCCACAGGAAGAATTCAAAGGAGGCATGGAGATTAATGCAGAAGATAGGGTTTATTATAGAGTAAGGTGGATCAATGTGAAGGGATGAGAGCAGCCATCAGGCAGGGAGAAGCCCACTCACGGGGAAGAGTGGCCAGGAGCCCAAGAGACCATTGAGCAAACCTACACTGTGATAGGTTGGCAATGTAGTGTCTCTTAAAGTCTCTCAGACAGAAAACGTCCTGAGAGATATCTTTCCGAACAGGTGATTGACAGGTCCATCTCTATCAATCTTTAAGCAGGAATCGTGGTATAGCTGGTTCTTCACCTGGAAGTTTTTATCCTGTTAGGAGTCTTATAATCTTTTCTGCACTTTAGAAAATTGCGTCTCCACCCAAGGCCAGAGATAGAACTCAGAGCCTGTTTTCTGACTCAACTTCTGTTCTTGGCTTTAGCCACTACTGGTTATCAGGAAGAGTCCCATCCTCCGTGTCCCTCAGGCTTCGCAAATCTGAGCAGCTCTCTAGCAGCCCCAGCCTGTGCTGGGCTCCCTGGAGCATAATTTAAAAGTTTATAAGATGTTTCTTACGAGACTCAAAGGAGACACTGAGCTCAACTCAGCTCAAACCACAAAAGCCTCAGAGGCTGACGGCTGTGGGTTTCCCCTGCTCTGGTATCAGGGCTCGATGAGCAATCAGGTAGCTATGCTGTTTCCAAACCTGGGTGGATCTGAGAATGAGATACACTCCTCAGGCCTACACCCCGCAGGCAGTATGTGTGGGCGTTACACTCCCCACCCACCACCTACACCCCAGTGTACATGGATGCTACATGCATTTATTCTCCGGAGAAGGTATTAGCCAAAAAGATCCATAAACCACACAAGAAGATACAAAGGTCAGATGGGGCATGGGGAAGCTCGGCAGAGCTGTATCCACTGAGTGGGGAGGCCATGTGGTGCTGTCATTGGAGAAGAAAAACATCATTATACCTTTATACGAGACACCTGATTGTTCTGTTATCTGGTGTGATGTTGAAGATTGAGAAACCCCTACAGTAGCAGAGTTATTACAGAGAAAGGAAAAAGAAGAAATCAGGTCATGGTGGTGCTTGCCTGCCAGCCCAGAACCAAAGAGGATGAGATATGAGAACTGCTGTGAGTTTGAGGATCGCCTGGGCTATACAGTGATACGTTCCAGGTTAGCCTGAAACATGTAAGGAAAACTTTGCTCAGGTGGGCAGATCTCTGTGAGTTTGAGGCCATCCTGATCTACAGATCTACATAGAAAGTTTCAGGGTGGCCAAAGCTATGTAGTGAAACTGTATCAAATAATAATGATGCTAATGATAATAACTATTATTATTGTTGTTATTATGAGAAAAGTACTGATGATGATTTTAAAATGAGTTGAAAACAAGATAAGGAGAAATTAGAAAGCGGAGTGATTAGCCCAGGGCACAAAACTGTAAAAGTAGATGACACACATGTGAGACCGATTCTCGTGTAAACAGGTTTACTTTGTCCAGGGCACAAAAGCAACCTTAAAGTAGATGACGTACAGGTGAACCCGACTCTCACATAGACCGGTTTACTTCACTTAACTGTTTTTGTTGTACTTTTTTCCTTCTGTCTGAGATGGAGACCGCTCTGTAGCCCAGGCTAACCCAGAGTTCAGTGGTGGCTTCCCTTTCCACTTTCTTTCCCTTTTCCTTCCTGCATCTCTGCTTTCCCTCTCCATGCCCCTCTCTCTGCCTCTCCCTCTCTCCTTCCCTCCCTCCCTCCCTCCCTCTCTCCCTCCCTCCCTCCCTCC
>NC_034599.1:109170853-109206142 GCF_900095145.1 Mus pahari | reverse complement strand
CCCTCCCTCCCTCCACCACCTCCCTTCTTTCCCTCTCTCTCCCTCTCTAGCATCTCACATAGCCCACAGTGACCTGGACTTATGGACGGACGACTCTTGCATCCTGATTCTCTTGCCTCTTCCTCCCAAGGCTGAGCTTACAGGACCACACCACCACATCCTGCTTTAAACTCAGGAGGTTTGCTTCATGCTGCTGCTGCCGCTGCTGCTGCGGCTGCTCCTGTCTAGTCATCTACCCACATTTTTCTATTATTTGACACAAGTGAACTGACTCCTCTTTGGGCTTAGCACAGGTTAGATTTCTAGCCTCAATGCTTAAAAATTGGATAAACTTATTTACCATTCCTGAGCCATAGTTTCTTATCTGTGAAGTGGGGGTGTGGGGAGAGAATAGCTGGAAGTGGACAGTAGGTGACATGGAAGGGGACAGTAGGTGACATGGAAGGGGACAGTAGGTGACATGGAAGGGGACAGTAGGTGACATGGAAGGGGACAGTAGGTGACATGGAAGTGGACAGTAGGTGACATGGAAGGGGACAGTAGGTGACATGGAAGGGGACAGTAGGTGACATGGAAGTGGACAGTAGGTGACATGGAAGGCTAGGAGAGATCGAATAACAGGGAACCGTGACAGTAGAGGGGTCAGTGAGTGGAGGATGTGGGATGGTATAAGACATGGTACAGTGGATGATGTGAGGTAGTAGGGGGCTAGGATAGCAGAGAGGGTAGGAGAGGAGGGGAGGTGGGAGAAGAGGGTACAGGGAAGGGGGATGTTTGCTTTTTAGTGTTCCTCACAGACCTGATGTGCTAGTTAAGGATTACACTGTGTAGTTTGTGAAGACTGAGGGATTCTCCAGAGGATCCCCAAAGATCAAAAGCAGAGAAAGACAAGCGTGGCTCTGTCACCCTACCTCAGCATGTCTCTGGGAATGAGAACTGAGGTGTCACATTGCACCCCTCAGTAGTGACCTTTCTGTTACTGGGATACAAATGTCCTGATGAAAAGCAACTTCATGGAGAAAGGGTTTGCTCAGACACAGCTCTAAGTTGCAGACTGACACCGTGGGAAAGTCAAGGCAGGAACCTGAAGCAGCTCTTCATGACCAGAGTCTTCTGAGAGAAATGAGTGAATGGATGCTTGCTCCCCAGCTCACTTCCTCCATGCCATTTCTTAA
This sequence comes from Mus pahari, assembly GCF_900095145.1. NCBI lineage: Eukaryota > Metazoa > Chordata > Mammalia > Rodentia > Muridae > Mus > Mus pahari. The sequence goes on along the minus strand of NC_034599.1, from coordinate 109,204,967 downwards.
CGCATTTGTTTATTTCTCTCTCTGTGTGTGTGGGGGGGGGGCACACATACAATACATGTGTGTAGAGGCCAGAGGATCACTTACAGATGTCCATTCTCTTTCCACCATGTGGATCCTGGGCCTCAAACTCAGGTCCAGGCCTGGTGACAAACACCTTAAACAACTGAGCCAACTTGCAAATCCACTTCTCTACTCTCACACAGTCAAGGACTCAAACCCAGGGAACGTGCCGCCCATAGCGGGTGACTCCTCCCTCATCAATTAATAAAACCAAGACAATCCCCCTAGACACGTTCACGGGGACAAGCTGACCAAGCCAATTCCTTCTTAAGACTTTTGTCCTAGGAAATCCTACATTGGGTCAAGTTGACATTTAAAATTATGTGTGTATAATATGTATAAATATGTTGAGTAAAAATGAGAGAGGGATAAATTATAAATCAATAATTGGATAACTTGACTGGAGAAATAGCTCAATGGATGAAGTACTTGCTTCCAAGCAATAGAACCTGAATTTGATCCTCCCAACCCACATATAAAAGTCTGGACATGGTAAGTGATCGCTTGTCATTGAAGCACCAGAGACACACACAGAGAGAAGGCTCCCTGAGGCTCCTTGGCTGTTCTTGTTTGCCTTTGATTGTTGGGATAAAACACTGACCCAAAGCAACTTGGGAAGGAAGGGGTGATTTCATTTGACAGTTTACAGGCAGAAGGGAAGCCAGGGCAGGGACTCCAGGCAGGAACCTGGAGGCAGGAACTGAAGCAGAGGCTATGAAGAGTGCTGTGTGTTGGTTTTCTTCCCCTAGCCTGTTCATCCTGCTCACATCCCAGGGCCACCAGCCCAGGGGTGGCACCAGCAACAGTGTTCTGGGTTCTCCCTCATCAGTCACCAATCAAGAACATACCCCAAAGATTCGCACTCAAACCAATCTGGTGGAGACTTTTTTCCTCTTCCCAGATAAGGTTGAGCCTCTGGCCTATGAGACTTTACCTCAAGAAAGCAAGGAAGACAGCATTCTAGAGACAACATGCAGGGTTGTCTTCTAACTTTGACATGTGCGCACATGCATACATATAGCTTCATACATATATGTGTCAGCATATACATCAACATATGCATGTTAATTAATGTGGGCTATTAATTAGAGTGTGTTTTTCAGTAAAGTGTACAGAGCACTTGGTCTTCCTGGTCCTTTTGTATCTCACTGAGTTTATACTCATCTGGGCACTAAGGGTTATCCATAAAATGGTAGAGCCAGTGTTCACCCAGCATTTGAAAGAAACAAACTCAAGTCTTCACTTAGAAAGGGCAAAAGAGAATGTCTGTCCAAGGGTTCATTCAAAATGAGATGTGAAGCCAGGCATGGTGACTGTGTCTCTCATCCCAGCATTTGGAAGGTTGGGGCAGGAGAATTAAGGATTTTGGGTCCAGCTTCAACTTCATAAAGAGTTTGAGACCAGTCTGGGCTACTTGAAGCCATGCTTTTTCTTTTCCTTTCTTTTCTTTTCTTAAAGAGCAACAAACAGGATATGGTGACATGTGTGTCTTTCGTCCTAGCACTTGGAGGAAGGGCAGGAGGAATTCTCTGCCAAGGCCAGCCTGGTCAGCAAGTCCCAGGCCAGCTAGGACTCCCATAGTGAGATAGGAAAGGACCCAGAAGCTCGAGGGCAACTCTCCCATACTAATGCAGAATGGCAGACATGTCAGGAGAGATCCTGCCTCAACAACCTAGAGAGGAAACACCAACTCCCAGGGGCTGTGTTCTCACCTCCATACATGCACTGTGGCACACACGTGAGCACATGCATGTGTACACCATCAAATGGCCTGGTCTGCAGAGCTAGTTCTAGGACAGCCAAGGCTTCGCAAAGAAACCCTGTCTAAAAGACAAAAGCGACCGGAAAAGTCAATTTAAAAAATGATCAGTTGAAAAGAAGTGGGCTTAGCTGGAGGCCATCCTTGCCTTAGCACAATGTGTAGGGCTTGTTTAGTTCATCATTATTTATAGAGAAGTTTCCTTTCTCACACAGATTAACTCAGCTTTAAGCCTAACCAGACAGACAGTCGAGTTTATTGCATGGATGACAAGGATCTCTTTAATTCCCTTATACAAAAGGCTACAGTGAGTCAGGCTTTCAACATTGCCTGAAGATGGGTGAATGCCATTAACAGTCATAATGTTCTTTCTGAACCTAACACAGAACGTTGGATAAACAATACAGTCTGTGAGAGATAGCTCTAAGAATCAAGGTGTTTGCTAGCAAGCCTGATTATCTAAGCTTGATCCCCTGAACCTAGATGCTGGAGGGAGAGAACTGATTTCTGAAAATTGTCCTCTTATCTTCACACACACCATGACAAGAGCTTATACACGTATGCATGCATGCACAAGCACACAAACACAAAATAAATAAGTGTAAAGTAAAATAATACAAGTTGTATAAATCATATCTGTGTTATGCTTACATAACAGACCATAAGGAACCAAAGGATCTCAGAGTGGCTTAGTTTACACATGGTGTAAACACAGTGCAGGCTGAAGTTAATCAGGGAAAGCAGCCTCCAAGGGAGACAGGTTTGTCAGAGGCCTCGGGAGGTAAGATAAATGAAATGCCTTTCACAAAGGTTTACACAGGCTAAGACTCCGGGCATGCAGATAGCTAGAGCCAACTAATTCCCTTAGCAAAAATAAGGAGAGGGTCTGGAGTCCAGGTAATGGGGCTGGAGACATAGCTCCAAAATGGTTCATGTACTGGGCAAGCAGAAGGCCTCCTGTTGGAGACCCAGCTCTGTAGACAAGTGAATTGAAGTCAAAACAGTGGAGAGCTGAGGGCGGAACCAAGTTAGGAGAGAACTTTTCTGCAGGGCAGGAAGTCTGAGGTTCTGTCTCTGCTGGATACTGAGTTGGAAGTCAGCCTGGGCTCCATCAGATGCTGTCTCAAAAGAAGAAAAGAAAAAAAAAAGGAAGGAAAAGGAGGAAAGAGAGAAGAGACAGAAAAAAAGGAAAGAAAAGGAGAGGAAAGAAAGAGAGAAGAAACAGAAAAAGAGAAAAAGTTGTATGGGGAGGGTAGCAGCCAGAAAGTTATATAGTCCTTTAAACATATATACATATACATATGTGTTTTTCCCAAAAAACTAGAAGTCAAAATGCAGCTAGATCTAAAATAACTAGATGAAGAGAAGGAATTTTATAAAAACCCAGGCCTTCCTCATTTCTGTTTCTGTTCCCCTCAAAAATTCATTCCATTTTTTAAGAGACAGAGAGAGAAAGAAAGAAAGTGTGTGTGTGTGTGTGTGTGTGTGTGTGTGTGTGTGTGTGTGTGTGNNNGAGAGAGAGAGAGAGAGAGAGAGAGAGAGAGAGAGAGAGAGAGAGAGAGGTGGTAGTGGTGGTGTGGTGTTTCTTTTGGTTTCGTCTTGTTTTTTGACATGATAGCCTTAGTTCATCCCACTGCTTCCCCCCAGAACCATTAACAATGAAAGCTCCAGAGAGGTAGACACAGGGCATCCCTGGCATTTGTTAGACAGCCAGTCTAGCCATAGGGCGAGTTCTAGAACAGTGCCAAACCCTGTCTCAAACAAAATAAAATCCAAATACACCAACAAAACCAAGAAACCAGGTGCGCCATGCCCATACCTGGTGCTCACATACAAATGCACACTCATGCATGTATGCCTGCATACATGAAATGCTCTTGAACACACAGGGACATGTGCAGACCCTATCCTAAGCATTTGTCTGGGTTAGTGACAGATCCAGAGCATCAGCAGAGCTGTGGTTCTGGTCTATGAACTATGGTGCTGCACTCTTGGTGTTAGGCAACGATGAACTCTGTGACCATACCTGAATCCCCAGCGTTGCCAAGTCTCTCGGCATCATAGCCACCATATCTTATTCCAATTTGATACTATTTAGCCTTAATTGTTAATGAGGCAACCTAGGTCATCTGAGAAGAAAGCCTGGATTGAGGAATTGTCTAGAACACATTGGCCTATGGCATGTCTGTACAGGGTTGTCTGGAATACTCAGTGATACAGGAAGGCCTAGTCCACTGTGAGTAGCACCATCCCTAGGCAGGAAGTCCTGGGAGATGTGAAAAGCTAGCTTAGGATAAGCCTGTGAGTGAGCAAGCCAAAGAGCATCATTCCTCCAGAATCCTACCATTTCATTGGTTGCTAATGAGTTCTCTGGGGAACTCTGCCTGGTATTACTGCACGGAATAGCAAACAGGCCAGCCTTGAGTTTGTGACTTGACTTTTCTCGATGATGGCATGTAACCTGAAAGTGTAAGATGCCTTTGTTCAGAAAGCTTTTGCACAGCCATGGAGATGAGAATAAGACGGATTTGTCACTGGGAGGTTTATATTTTGATGCCTGTCAGAAACATCTTCAATTGTGTGACTGCCTGTAAAAGTGTATACCCCCTCAAAATTAGTATAGTTGTGAGTTACAGAACTTATTCAGCATAGTTTCACTCCAAACTAGCTAATTTTATGTCAGTTTGACCAAGAGTAGAATCATCTGAGAGGGCAGGGCAGAACCTCAATACCTCCATAACATTATGTGGTAGGCAAGACTGTAGAGCATTTTCTTAAATAGTGATTGATCTTGGAGGGAGGGCCTCGCCTATTGTGGGTGGAGCCACCCCTAGGCTGGTGGTCCTGGGTTCTATTAGAAAGCAGGCTGAAAAAGCCATAAGGAGCAAGCCAGTAAGCAGCACTCCTTCATTGCCTCTCTGTTAGCTCCCGTCTCCAGGTTCTTGTCCTGTTTGAGTTCCTGCCCTGACTTCCTTTGATGATGAACAGTGTTGTGGAAGTATAGCTTAAATGAACCCTTTCCTGACTACAGCGCTTTGGTCACAGTGTTTTATCAAAGCAATAAAATCCTAACTGAAACAAGCGCTTGATAGCCTACTTTCTAAATTCCTATTTTGCTGAGTTAAATTCATTAATATTAAATGATAATTCAACCTTGGTGGTGGAGTTGGGATACATCACACAGAGTCAGGTTAAAAGAAAATACATGGAAACTTGATGCATGCTCGGTTCTGCCTTTGGGTGACCTTCGAGAAGTCGTTTTGCCCTCACATCCCACAGGGTCCACGGAGACTCCCTGACACTGGTGAATGGGATTGAACCCTTACCTGACAGTCTAACCCCTGCCAGTGTCCTTAGCTCCCCAATTCTCTCCTCCTGAGGAATCTGACCATCCTTGCTGTCACTCAGATATGATAATCTCATATCCTTGCTGTCACTCAGATATGATAATCTCATATTCACCTTTGTGCTTCCTTTCCTCCCCTCCTCAAACTTCTCCTCCGTAGCAATCATGAAAATAGGTTGTCTGATTCACTGAGTTGATAATCAAGCATTAAACTTTGTGGGTGCTTTAAATCTTTTTATGGGGATTTAATAGTTAGAATGTATATAACAGTCACAAGTCATTAGATGACGATTCTGGTGTTCTTCACAAAAATTGATACACACTTCAAGGTTTATCGTTTTTAAAAAATCCATTCATTCATCCATTTATTTATTGTGAGGGGTAGGGAAGCGAGTGTTTCAGGGAGTACACACAGAGGACAATCTATAGGAGTCAGTTGGTTCCCTCCTTCCACCATGTGGGTTCCTGGGATTGAGCCCAGGTCATTAGGCATGCCAGCAAGCACCTTTATCCCCAGAACTGTCTCCACAGCACCAAGATTTACCCTGCAAAGCCTCATTGTAACATTCTCTCTTTTCTCAGACTTAAAAAAGTTCTGTGCATGTGTGGAGGTATGTGCACATGAGTGCAGGTGCCCATTGCAGCCAGAAGAGGGCACCAGATCCCCTGGAGCTGGGGTTCCGGGCAATTGTGAGCTGCCTGATATAGGTGCTAGGAACTGAGCCTGGGTTCTTTGCAAAAGCAGTATGTGCTCTTAGCCTTGAGCCATCTCTCTATCCCATTCTTGGGACATCCGTGTGATTTTGTGATGATAGAATGAGATATTGATGGTAGAGGTGTTGCTTGTCTCTCTGTACCGCTTTATAGCTCACCTGCTCCTAACAATAAAAATGGTGATCCTAACAACCTTTTATCGGGTCTCTACCGTGTCAGAGGATGGGAACTGAGGTGTATATATGGAGCTGCTCTTGGTGGCTTATGCTTGACACCCCAGCACTGCTGCCTAAATGGATGTCATAGGTGTTATGTTGAATTTAAAAAGTTAGAACTCAGACTCCTCACAAAGTGAGTCAGCCGGTTAAACAGACAAGGGGGAACTCCGAAGCGTAGCGATTGGGCTGTAAGAGACCTAAGGGAAACCGGTGGGTTCGAGAAGCACCCAAGCTCTGTATAATTTGTCTGTCTACATAAAAATCTCAAGTTGGACCTTTAAGACTCTTGTATGAGGTGGCCATGGTGGTGTGTGGCTGTAATCCCAGCACACATAGGCTGAGGCAAGTCAGTGCCTGGAGCTCCACCAAATCAAAGCTGGAGGAGGGAATTCGGGGGCGGCCTCAGCTACATACCAAGTTCAAGATCAGTGTGTGTGTGTGTGTGTGTGTGTGTGTGTGTGTGTGTGTGTGTATTATCCTTTAGTGGAGAATCAAAATCGCACAAAAATTTGAAACCTAAAAAGTCAAGCTGTTTATGGAAAGCAATGAAAGAGAACCAAATTTAGTCTTACTTAGCCTGTTGAGGAAATGCAGAGTCCACTGGTACAGAGCCCTCCACCCCTAGCAGACGACTGTCTAGGTGGGACTTGTCTCCCTGGCTGACAACTGACAGGCCCATGGAAATGACCTCTGCCATCTGTCACAAAACACCTCAAAAACAGCCGAGCCTGTGACCCTGGAAAGAGTACTTTGTTTTTCCTGTTTTGCTTCAGACATGGTCTCAGAATGTGATGAGGCACATCTTTCTCAAACCAGCTTCGCCCCTCCCACCCCGCCTGCCTCCCACCAGCTCTGGAGCAGTTGTATGCTGGTCAGACTCGGATTGTGGCTGTCGGGGACTGTTTCGTGGCTGCTCGTCCTTAGAGTGCTCTGCTGATTCGTTCTGCTATAGGGTCTCACCATGAAGCCCAGGCTGCCCTCAGATTCCCAACCATCTTCCTGCCTCCACCTTCAGAGTGGAATGCTGGGATTGCAGGCCTGAGCCACCATGCCCTGCTAGCATTCTTACATTGAAGACATGACAGTAATTGCGGCCTGAGGATGTCACTCAGTTAATACCGTGCCTGTCTTCAGAGATCATGAAGTCCTGGAGTTCAATCCCCAACACTGCATAAAACTAGGTGTGGTACACTAATCTCTAATCTCAGTATTCTGACTGCAGAGGCAGGAGGATCGGGAGGTTAAGACGGTTAATACTGCATTCAAGGTCAACTTCAGCATGAGACCTGGTTAAGAGAAATCATATTTAGGCCAGCAAGTTATTTTTTTCCCTTTAAAAAAAAGGAACTAAGTAATTAGTCATTAAAAAAAAAGTCAAACCATATCTCAAAGCAATATCTCAGACTGCGGGGTAATGTTAGCTCAGTTGGCCTATCACAGAGCTTGGATTTGATTTCCTCCATTACTACAAAAACCAGGCATGGTGGTGCGTGATTGTAACCAAGAGGGGGAGGGGAGACAGGAGAATCAGAAGTTCGAGGTCATCCTCAGCTACATAACAAACTTTAAGCTAGCCTGTGCTACTTGAGACCCTACATCCAAAACAAACAAAACCGAGCGACTTTCGACCTATCAGTCTTTACTTCCAAACCACACAGGAAAAAAAATTCATTGTATGAGAAGAAACTAGAAATCTGAATTCTCTGGGAAAAGAGAGTTTCCTCTGAGCAGCCACAGGTAGTTAATGATTGCCGGAGGTGGGGGTGTCATATTGCCCAGTGGTCTAAGAAATAACCCCCACCCACGTTCACGCGGGTACCCCATGTAATGGCACACACAGAGGGGAAGGAGAAAGTGTTCTGTGGGAAGGGGAAAGAGATAGGAGAGGATGATGGGAAGGATTAAGATTAACATGTGTTGTGAAGGATATGAAATTATGAATGGGTAAATAAGGAAGGAAAAACAGAACATGTGACTTTGGCAGGGTGGACGTGGGAGGGGCAATGACCTCGGGGTCAGAGGAGGAAAACTTCAGGTAGGCAAGCATCTGGAAGGCTTGCCTGAGAGACTGTCAGCTGATATCTCATCAGAGGAGAAGCTGTGGCGGAGCGGATGGCACATCTGGGTGCACAGGCCAGCCTCCCACATGAAGTCATCACGGCCCTGAGCCCCGCTGTCTCCGCAGCTGCGGCCTGTTTATGAAAAACGGAGCTTTCTAGGCTCGGTTGGGCTTAGGCACAGAGGCTTCCAGGCTGCAGGAACGTGGGTTGCTCTTTACAAAGTGGCTCTTGTCCTCCAAAGCAAGCGGTCTGCTTCAGGCCGGGGCCTGGAATGCAGAGGCCTGACCTACCCGTTTTCTTCATTTCCTGTGGACCCGGCCACCGCCCTGTCTCCAGGGCAGCTTTGAAAACTATGCCTTCAGTTCGTGGGGACTCATCTGGGACATCATCAGAATGAGGAAGCCCAGACACAGAGGCAGAGTTTAGGGACTGGGAGCAGAGAAAAAGCAGCAAGAAGCAAAGCTGTTGCACAGTGTAACTCGCCCCTCCGGTTGCTCTTTTCACATCTGCGATGGCACTGAATAGCACCAAGTTGCTTCTACTCCGAGGAGCTTCAACGGACCGGATCGACAGAAGGCTTTCCCCAAGGGGTTCTCTATCAGAAAAAAGCAATTACTTGTTCCTGTCTCTTGTGTCCCTCCGGAGCATTCAGTCAGACCAGGACAAGACGATATAAAAATTGATAAACGCCTTTAATTATGTCTCTTCCTCTCAGCTCTCTAAGGAAAGCATGGTATATCTGGATTTTAAATTTGATGGGCTGCTCGGGGTATTTGAACTACTACTGTTAGTGCTTGAGAAAAATAAAACAAAGGATTGACATCTCTGGGGCTTGAGGAGAGAGAGGAGTCGCAGCAGGTAAGATTTGGAACTGGGCATCAAACACGCGCTCTGCTTAGAGTTCAAAGTCAAACTGAGCTTCACAGTGAGCGCCAGGCCAGGAGACGCCCAAGAAAACAAAACAGGCTGGAGAAGTGTCTTAGAAGTGCTCGCTGTGCACACATGGAAAGTTGAGATCCCGATCCTGGCACCTACACAGAAGGTAAGGCCTGACTGCAACCTGGTGCTAAGCAGGAGAGACAGGCGACCCCAGAGGCTCGCTCGCCAGCCAGTCTAGCCAACATGGAGAGCTCCAGGTTCAAAGAGAGACCTACTCTCAAAGAATAAAGGAGAGAAAGATGGTATGAAGGTTTGAATAATAATGGGCCCTCTGCAGTTAGCATGTAGAAGAATGAGAATCATCGATCCATTCTTTTTTAAAAAAAAAAAAAAGATTTATTTATTTATTATATGTAAGTACACTGTAGCTGTCTTCAGACACTCCAGAAGAGGGAGTCATATCTTGTTAAGGATGGTTGTGAGCCACCATGTGGTTGCTGGGATTTGAACTCTGGACCTTCAGAAGAGCAGTCAGGTGCTCTTACCCACTGAGCCATCTCTCCAGCCCCATTGATCCATTCTTATCTCCTTGTACAAAGCTCAAGTCCAAGTGGGCCTCCATGTAAAACCAGAGACACTGACACTTATAGAGGAGAAAGTGGGGAAGAGCCTCAAACACATGGGCACAGGGGGAAATTCCTGAACAGAACAGCAATGGCCTGTGCTGTAAGATCAAGAATCGACAAATGGGACCTCATAAAATTGTGAAGCTTCTGTAAGGAAAAGGACACTGTCAAAGAGACAAAAAGGCCACCAACAGATTGGGAAAAGATCTTTACCAATCCTAAATCCAATAGAGGGCTAATATCCAATATATACAAAGAACTCAAGAACTTAGACTCCAGAGAACCAAATAATCCTGTTTAAAAATGGGGTACAGGGCTAAACAAAGAATTCTCAACTGAGGAATACCAAATAGCTGAGAAGCACCTAAAAAATGTTCAACATCCTTATTCATCAGGGAAATGCAAATCACAACCCTGAGATTTCACCTCATACCAGTCAGAATGGCTAAGATCAAAAACTCAGGCTGGTGAGGATGTGGAGAAAGAGGAACACTTCTCCATTGCTGGTGGGATTGCAAGCTGGTACAACCACTCTGGAAATCAGATTGACAGTTCCTCAGAAAATTGGACATAGTACTACCGGAGGACCCAGCAATATCACTCCTGGGCATATACCCAGAAGATGTTCCAACATGTAATAAGGACACATGCTCCACTATGTTCATAGCAGCCTTATTTATAATAGCCAGAAGCTGGAAAGAACCCAGATGTCCCTCAACAGAGGACACAGAAAATGTAGTACATTTATACAATGGAGTACTATGCAGCTATTAAAAACAATGAATTTATGAAATTCCTAGGCAAATGGGTGGATCTGGAGGATATCATCCTGTGTGAGGTAACCTAACCACGAAAGAACACACATGATATGCACTCACTGATAATTGGATATTAACCCAGAAGCTCAGAATACCCAAGATACAATTGGCAAAGCACATGAAACTCAAGAAGCAGGAAGACCAAAGTGTGGATACTTTGATCACTCTTTTTTTTCATGGTTTTAAAGCTTTATTATAGAAAGGCAGAGAGAAAGAGAGAAGGTAGGAAGATAAGGGCCGGCCATGGCCACATGGAGAGAGGGGAGAAGGGCGGGGAAGGAGGAGAGCTAGCTATTTTGATAATTCTTAGAAGGGTGAACAAAATACCCATGTAAGGAGTTACAGAGACAAAGTGTGGAGCAGAGACTGAAGAAATGACCACCTGGGAATCCATCCCATATACAACCATCAAACCCAGACACTATCATGGATGCCAACAAGAGCTAGCTGACAGGAGCCTGATATAGCTGTCTCCTGAGAGGCTCTTCCAGCGCCTGACTTATACAGAAGTGGATGCTCTCAGCCAACCATCGGACCGAGTACAGGGTCCCCAATGGAGGAACTAGAGAAAGTACCCAAGGAGCTGAAGGGGTTTGCAGCCCCATAGGAGGAACAACAATATGAACTAACCAGTACCCCCAGAGCTCCCCAGGACTAAACCACCAACCAAAGAAAACACATGGTGCGACTCATGTCTCTAGCTGCTTATGTAGCAGAGGATGGCCTAGTCGGCCATCAATGGGAGGAGAAGCCCTTGGTCCTATGAAGGTTCTATGCCCCAGTATAGGGGACTGCCAGGGCCAGGAAGCACAAGTTGGTGGGTTGGATAAGGGAAGGGGATAGGATAGGGGGTTTGCAGAGGGGAAACTAGGAAAGGGGATAACATTTGAAATGTAAATAAAGAAAATATCTAATTAAAAAAGGGGGGATGGGCCCTCTGGCCAGGCAGATCTTTAATCCTAGCAGTTGGGAGGCAGACACCAGCAGATCTCTGGCCAGCCTGGTCTGCAGAGTGAGTTCTAGGACATTCAGGGCTACATGAAGGAACCCTGACATAAAAAAAAAACAAAAACAAAAGAGTGGGCCCCATAGGCTCAGATATTTGCATACTTAGTCATCAGGGAGTGGCACTGCTTGAGAAGGATTAGGAGGTGTGGCCTTGTTGGAGTAGGTGTGGTCTTGTTGGGGGAAATGTGTCATTGGGCTTTGAAGTTTCAGAAGCCCATCTATCTATCTATCTATCTATCTATCTATCTATCTATCTATCTATCTATCTATACCTCTATCTCTCTCTGGGCCTATGGATCCAGATGTGTTCTTAGCAACTGCTCCAGCACTCAGCCTGCCTGCCTGCATGCTCCTTGCTACATTGTTTCCTGCCAGTGGTGATAATGGAAACTGTGAGCAAGCCTCTAGTTAAATGATTTCCTTTACAAGAGCTGACTTGGTCATGGTGCTCTTCCCAGCAATAGAACACTGACTAAAACAGATGGCTTAGTAGGTAAAGGAACTTGCCACCAAGACAGAAGACCTGAGTTAGATCTCTGGGATCCACAGGATGGAAGGAGAGAACAGATTCCCATCCCCATGTGTTCTTTGACCTACATACATACACACACCATGCAAAATAAATAAACACATCTGAATGATGGAGAACAATGGAATAAGACACCAGACAGCTTTCTTTGGTCTCCACACTCCATACACAGTGCACAGTTGTGAGTCTCCATTTCTCTCTCTCTCTCTCTCTCTCTCTCTCTCTCTCTCTCTCTCCTCATCTTGGAATTCCTTCTCTCTTCCTATCTTCTTCCTCCAAAGTCCTGTGGTCTGAGCACTAAGGAGGTGTCCCCTGCCTGCCCTGCCCATCCTTTTCTCTGCAACTTCCTAAGCAACAGGAAGGATGGCTAGGGCGGGGAATTCCCGGGAAGGCTGAGGAAGATTCTTTGTAGCTACAGTGAGAATCAGAGCCTGGAGACCTTCCTCCATGACACTCTTGGCTTCAAACATGAGATGCAGGTCTAGGGGACCTTTCCCCATGACACTCTGTAAAGGATGGGATCAGGAGGGGTAGTTCAATGACAGGCAGAAGTTTTCTAGAATGTGTGAGACCCAACCTTCCAGCTGTAGCACCACAAAGGAGAAAACAAACAAAAATTGCATTTTAAGTCTGAAAACAAAGTACCTCCCCATCCCTGGTTCTAAAATATGCAAATATGCCCAAAGAGGGAAAAGTCTTGAATCGTGACAGTGAGACCCACTATGTTTATGGAACCAAGGATGCCTGGCTGGTGCTGTTGGGTTGGGTACCAACCCTTGTGGGCACACCTGCACTCATTTTTGCTCCATCTTCTGTTGCCTTTAACACTTAAAACACCTTTTTAGTACTTAAAGCACTTTGGGAGTGCTAGAGTTTCTTTTCTTTTTTAATATTTTCTTTTAGTTTTAAGTGTATGTGCATGCGTGCGTGCATGTGTGCGTGCGTGCGTATGTGAGCCTTCAGCCATTATGAGCGACAAGTGTTTTAGGGGCTGAATCATCTCCTAAGCCCACATAGGGGTTTTCAGCACCTGGCCATATGCAAATGAGGAATGTCCTCCTTCTAATGAGGTGCCCGAGTCCAACATCACCAAAGGCATAGTTTCTGAAGCTTCCCTTTAGATGGGGCAGTGCTTTTCCCACAGGATGGAAGTTAGTAGGCCAGACAGCATTCTTCTAGAGAACTAGAGCAGGCCTTGGGTTCAAACCTATAAATCTGTCATCAGTGTTCAGCACCGGATCCTTAAAATGTTTCGGGCCCATGGAAGTATGTTATTATATCTGCCCTGCACATTTCGGGGTCCTCGCTTCCCTAAGTCTGTACTTGCTAACACAGAAGCGTTGCAACAAACAGGAATATTAGCCTGTGTTTGCTACCCTAGAGATTTGAGTATGTGGGAAAACAAAACTAAACCCTTAAGACAATGGGAGAGGTCGTTCAGGCAGATTTGTGTTGTCCTGTGTGTGAGAAAATGTGTCTAGAAAGGAAGCTGGGTCCTCACTGCTCTGGAGACGTCTTTTCTTGCTGAATCCATAATTGTCTCCTCTGATCAGGGAGTTATTGAGGTTTCTTTCCTTCTTTTTGTTTATTTATGTATTTATTTTATTCTGACGATGGTTCTCATGCATCCAAGGCCTGTATTTAAATTAGCTGTGTAACCAGCATAGGTTTGCTCAAACACCTGATCCTGCTGCCTCCTTCTAATCGCTGGCATTACATGTATCTGCTGCCACACTGGGTTTCAGCAGTGCTGGGAATCAAACCAAGGCCTTGCTAAGCAAACGCTCTACTAGCTGAGCCATATCCTCTGTGCATGCTAAGCAAGCAATCTACCATAGGCTGAGCTATCTCTGCTGTTTTCTCACTAGTCAGCACCAAGCTAGACATAGCTGTCTTAAAAAAAAAATAATAATAACATTTGGATCTGGTCTTAAGAAGTGTTCAAGTGGAGACACGCATGCATAAGTGCAGTGGAGCTACGTGTCTTGAGACTCTCAGGACCCTGGAGAGAGAGGAAAGGGAGAAGGCTGAGAGTGAGGAGTAAGGGAAGGAGCCACAGAGCAATGAGGGTGCCCAGGACTGTACAGTGTGGGTATGAGAGTCTGACTCTGGGTTCAAAGCCTGTCTCTTCTTCTAGCAAGTTGTATAACCTTGTTGTTCTGGAAAACTCCCCAGGAGTAAGTCTCCTCCCGTGTCAAGGGGAGGGGAGAATAACAGTTTCAGCTGATGATTCTGAGGGTAGACAAGTTAAAACATCTGTCCCCAAACCTGTGCTTGATCAGCTGTAGGGAGTGGGTATGCAGCTCAGTGCTAGAATGCTTACCTATCCTGTGCAAAGACCCAGGTTCAGTCCCAGCAGTGTAAAACAGGCATGGTGGTATTTGCTTATAATCCTAGCATTTGAAAGGTGGAAGCAAGAGGGTCAGGAAGTTAGTTAGCTGGTTACCTAGCTAGTTGCTAGTTAGTTTTTACATGTATGTGTATGAGCCTGTATGAGAATATATGCAACATGTGCCTGCTGCAGGCCAAAGAACCCAGATGAAGGTATCGGATGCTCTGGAAGTAGGGTTACAGGTGTTGTGAGGGGCTGTGTGGGTGCTGGGAACCAAATGCTGGTCTTCTGCAGAAGCAAAGTTGTTCTTAACTACGGAGCCATCTCTCCATCTCCAGGATCCTTGGGTATATAGCTAGTTCAAAGGCAGCCTTGAGTGTATGAGGCCTTGTCTAAAAATAAGTGACAGAATAAATAAATAAATGCTTGATAATTGATGGCCACTATGAGGATTTGGGATGTGGAGAAGTAACATGGGGAAGATTAAGACACTGAACAACTGAAAGAACATTCCACACACGGTATGGTGGTTTGAAAGAAAATGGCTCCCATAGGTCCAGATGGAGTAGCACTATTAGGAGGTGTGGCCTTGTTGAACTTGGTGTGGTTTTATCGGAGAAAATGGTCACTGGTGACAGGCTTTGAAGCCATGCCCAGTAGAACTCTTAGCTTCCTTCTCAGCACCATGTATACCGGCATGCCACCATCCCATCATGAAGATAATGGATAACCCTCTGAAATATAAGCCAAGCCCAGTCAAATGTCCTTTATAAGAGGCCATGGTCATAGTGTCTATTCACAGCAATAAAACCCTAAGTCTTATGGCATGAACAGTCTTTGGGGTGTGCTGATCACTCCAAAGTGATTAAAAGTTATCATTTCTATGTGTAGCTGATCCATGCATCAGAGATGTGTCCTTCCGTGAAATCTTCATGAGCCTGTTTCCTGGCTTGTCCATTGCTGATAATGGTACCTCACATTAGTGAAAATGACAGTGACTTGGAAATTGCAAATCGTCACCAGGATGATCCCCCACCCCCAATATGGGAAGCCACTGAGATGAAAAAGAATAAGAGGCAGAGATGCAAATTACTCGATTTATTTTGCTTCTGGCAATGTTCGTGGGAAGCTGACAGGAGACTGAAATGGCATCCCTAGGTCAGCCTCCTCGTCTTCCCACAGAGAAATGTTCTGGAGGGTTCCAGACTGTGGCAGCTGCAGTGGATTCCAAATATAATTAATTGTCTTCCATGGAAGTACAGACAGCTCCTAAGAGGAACAGAATGAAGTTCAGTGACTCCCTAGGAAGGCAGGGAAGGAAGCCAGGGCTGGGGGCTTGCCCCAGCCATCCGGACTATAAGGCACTCCCTTCTGGAGTAGGTAATTTTCACGTTGCTGAGATGAATTGCCAACAAAAGCAAACTACGGAGAGAAGAGTTAATTCTAGTAACTCAGGGTTCACATTATAGTCCATTACGATGGCGAAGGTGCAGAGGCAGGAAGGTGCAGCAGCTGGTCACAGGGCACCCACAGTGAGAGGGCAGACAGAGGTGAGTGCCAGAGACCAGGTCACTCTGTCCTTTTACACGGTCCTGAAGCCCAGTCGATGGCACAACGCCGACCATGCTCAAGGAGTGTCCTCTGACCTTAGTTAGCTCAGTCTGAAAATTCCTTCCCAGGCTTGCCCAGAGGTCCGTCTCCAAAGTGTCTTAGGCTTTTAGCTTGTGTCAAGTTGACATAAAACTAGCCAGCTCACAGGGCAATTCAAGAGCCTGCCAAATGCTCAACAATATTAACCACACCACCTCGCGAGCGCACACACAGTGAGCACAAGCACTTGCGCAAGGCACAAACATGGAGGTTAGAGGGCAACTTTCAGGAATCAGTTCTCTCCTTTCACCATGTGCATCCGAGGAGCTGAATTCAAGCCATTAGATTTCACCAGTACCTTTCCCTGCTGAGCCATCTTGCAGGCCCCTGGAGAGGAAGTTAGGTCCTGCCTTGTCCTCCAGAAGAACTGAACCAGGAGACTGAATAGATAACAGATTGGCATGCAGGAGAGGAGCGTCACACTGGCCATTTGTGTGCCAGGAAGGCTGAGAACTGGGAAGGGTTCCCAGTCAAGGAAGCTTGCAGCCTCAGGGTCCCAACCTGGCTGAAGGTCTGGGGGATTCCTTGAGCCACTGCTCTCTAGGTCACATTGGAAGGCCGGAGAAGCCAGACTCCAGGATCAGGGAACAGTGGCACTAAAATGGGGGAGTGAAGACAGGTGGGCAGTCCTGCTCATCTCCCCACTGCCAGGTCATGCCTTGTCCCTTTGATGAGTCCTTCCTGGAAGTGACACCATGGACACACACACAGCGGAAAACTCTGAGCTCATTACAGAATCAATTATGTTGGCATTAGACTACTGGAGGCTTAAGAGATAGGAGATTGGAGATTCTTTTTTTTTTGGGGAGGGGGGAGGTTCGAGACAGGGTTTCTCTGTATAGCCCTGGCTGTCCTGGAACTCACTTTGTAGACCAGGCTGGCCTCAAACTCAGAAATCCGCTTGCCTCCCTCTGCCTCCAAGAGATAGGAGATTCTTAACAGATAGATGGAAAACTGTAAACATTCAGCAAGTCCTAACTGTTAATATGATAATACCCATCTCCAGCACCGTCCCTGGAAAGACTTAGTCCAGACTGTTCTAGAAGATCTGTTGAGAGCTCAGTTCCCGCCAATTTTCTCAGTGCCCAGGCAGCATACACATAATTTCCCTCTGGAATAATCCAGTAACCCAGAAACCTCCCGGTGTTTCTCCTGAAGTGAAATCTTCTCTGGAGTTCCCACACTAGTGAGTGGTCTCACCATCTGACTGAGGGCCTCAGGGTCCCTGGGCTCTGCAGTGCCCATCCCTTCTCCCCCTCTGTCCCATCAGCAAACCACCCAAACCTGGGTATCTAACCTTCTAAACATCACTCTATCTCAGCCAGGTCTAACATCACTAACCCCAGCCCTCAAGAGACAGAAGCAACAGGATCTAAAAGAGCGATGGATCTCGGAGCGAGCCCTCATTGCAAAATCCCCCAACACCAGAATCCCTAAGCTCTCTGTGCCGCTGATTCTGGCCAGGCACTAGCTCACTCTCCCCACTAATACACCCCGCTTATCCAAAGAACCCCCTAATTCACTTTTCTGCCTCCAAACTTCTCTCCATGAGAAAGCAAAGTGTTCCTTTCTATGCACACGCTGCTCCGGCTAGGCACTTACACTGCTCAGAGGGTAAAACCCAAGTTCCCCAACTTGACTTTCAGAATGATCTATACATCTGGCTAGCCGTCCCCTGTCTCTGCACCCAGCTAGTTCTTGACTTCCTGTGGCTTTGGGAGAAATCCCCTGCTGCTCTCTGGTGAGTCCCAGTCTTGTATAGGTATTATTCCTGATGCAAAAGTCACCCCCCACACACACACACACTTCTCTGTCTCCTTTCCTCTCTTTACCCTTCTGTCCTCCACCCCCATCTCTCCTCCATCCTCTCCCAACTACCTTCAAGTCTTGGCTTCATTGTGGAGTTCTAGAGAAGTTTCCCTGCTTCCACCACCATGCAGGCTGGAAGACTCCATTCCTGAGGAGCCTTGGCTTCTTCCCAAAGTCTCTGACCCTTTGATCTCACCTCAAAGGCTTTGAGCTTTGATTTCTCCATCTCACCTGCTCTAGGAGGGCCAAGCTTTAGAGGCTGCCGATTCCAGCTGTTCCTTCTGAACTTAGGACAAGATACTGAGGAAATACTGAGAGGATGACTAGAGATGCTAAAGTCTTTGGGTGGGGTCAGGAAGCAGTAAGATGGCTCAGTAGGTAAACACACATGCTGCTAAACCAAAGCCTATGGACCTGATTTCAATCCCTGGGACTCACACGGCAGAAGGGGAAAATGGTTCCTGTTTCTGGTTGGGCTCCCTCAAAGCAGAGCCTGAGATGGGTGTCTTTATACACATAAATGTCCTAGTTAGAGTTAATTTTCAACTTGTTATGACCAAGGGTCATCTGAGAAGGAAGCTGCAATTGAGGAGATACCTAGATCAGACTGGCCTGTGGGCATGCTTGTGGGGGATTGGCCTGATTGCTAACTGATGTAGGAGAGCCCAGCCCACTGTGGGTGGCACTGTCCCTAGGCAGACAAGCCTAGGATGTACAAGACAGCTCACAGAGATTTGGAAAGTCAATCATACTTCCAAGTCTGGCCTGCAGTAGGGTGAATGAAGCAAGGCTTTTCAATTCTAGACCCTACACTGGTCAATCATTACTCCAAGGATGTTCCAGGTAGGGACAGAGGGAGTGTCCTAGTTAGGTTCTTATTACTGTGGTAAGAACAATGACTGAAAATAGCTTAGAGAAGGGGAGTATTTCTTTTTTGCCTTATGCCCTTTGTCCATCAAGAAGGGATGGCAGAGCCGGGCGTGGTGGCGCACGCCTTTAATCCCAGCACTCGGGAGGCAGAGGCAGGCAGATTTCTGAGTTCGAGGCCAGCCTGGTCTACAAAGTGAGTTCCAGGACAGCCAGGGCTATACAGAGAAACCCTGTCTCGAAAAACCAAAAACCAAAAAAAACAAAAAACAAAAAGAAGGGATGGCAGAGTACAAAAACTCAAAGCAGAAACTGAAGTAAAAACCATAGAGGGGTGCTCTTTACTGGTTTGGTCCTCATGGTTTGTTCATCCTGCTTTCTTATACCACCCAGGACCACCCACTCAGAGTGGCCCCACCCACAGTGGGCTGGGCCCTCCCACATCCATCATTAATCAAGAAAATGACCCACAAGGCTTGCCTGCAGGCCAATCTGATGGAGGTGGAAGTGAAGTTTCCTCTTCTCACATAGGTCTAGATTTGTGTCAAGTTGACAAAAACTGAAAACTAGCCAGCCACTGAGCAGGACATAAACTAGCCACTTCTGGGTCAAGCTGACCTGCTGATCCATCTACTCCAGATGTGTGCATCTGGAGAAGATCAACTCTGAGCTGTAAGCAGTGGTACATGAGACAGCTGTGGAAAGGAACACACAGAGACCTGGGTGAGGCTGCAGATCTCTGGTGTCTGTGGACTGTTCCCTCTGACCTCCATCAGCTGCAAGTTCCGAAGGCGTGAGCTCTTTCTGGGAAGGTTCTGGGAACATCTAGCAGTCTCCACCTTCTACCTCCACCTGACTTCCCTTCATTTCCAAGGAGCTTTGTGAACTAGTCTAATTCTCAGGATTTGAGACCAACCACATTCCTAATCACAGGCAAAGCAGGAGAATGGCACCAAGAGGCTGTCCTTAACATTCCTACCAAGAGCCAAAGCATTGCCAAATAGCTGCACCATATGTCTGAGAGCTTTACTGTACCTAGCCACACTGTGCGCCAGGAGTGTGTGTCATACTGCATGGCTAGTGTGTATGAAGCCTGTATTCCATCACCCTACACTGGGAACACACCTGTAATTCCAGCACTCATGCAGGTAGAAGCAGGAAGATCAGAAGTACAAGATCATCTTTAGCTACACAAGATTACATAAACTCTCCTCGGGAGCCAGAATCTTGCCTGTGCCCCTCACAATAGCCCTTCTAATAGAAAGACTCACCAATGCATCTTTTAGAACAGAGGATGGTGACCTTGGAGCTACCACCCCAGACCATGCGACCAGATCCTCGTGACTCGGTAGATTCAGAGAGGAACTGGAATGGCCCTTTCTGCATACTGCTTATGTGGGAGTGTGGGTAACAGGATGTCACTGGGTTTAAATCCCACCTTCACAGATCACGCACGGACTGTGCCATGCAGGTCATTCACTTCCTGAGATTGTATAAACAGAGAAAGTCTATGCATTGCAAGATCGCTGTGGTAAGGAACCTGGCTTGTATCAGCAATTCCAAAAATGAAAGTCATCATTCTGAAGTCATGTCCTTCCTCATAAACAACAGCCAGAGGGGAGTGGATCAGGGAGCGTGGTCGATGCTTTGGGAGGGAAAGAGACATACAAAGAACCATGTTCAGTAACTGACAGTGCTGGTCTCAGTGTTTGAACATCTACTGTTATCCAATAAAATACAACGATGACTTCTACTTTAAATGGTCAGGGGCTGAAGAATATATTATTTCCTTTTTGGGAAAGAGCTGTAATGAAATGAAGACTAACGGTATGTGTGTGTGTTATGTGTGTGTGTGTGTGTGTGTGTGTGTGTGTGTGTGTGTGTATGTCTGTGTGTGTCTATGTGTGTTAGTCTGCGTGTGGGTGCATGTTTGTGTATGTATGCATATGAACTTATGTGTGCACATATATGTGTGTGCATGTGCATCCATGTGGTGTGTATATGTGTCTGTGTGTATATACATGTATGTGTGAATGTATGTGTATTGTATGTGTGTACATTAGTCGGTGTGTGGGTATATGTTTGTGTAGGTATACACATACACATATGTGTGCATGTGTGTATATGTACGAGCCAATGTGTGTACACATGTGCATGTAAGATGAAGGATGGATTTGGATCTTATTCTCAAGGTGTCATCTAGCTTGGGTTTCCTTTTATCTATTTTATTTTACCTGCATGAATGTTTTGCCTGCAATATGTAAGTATGCTACATGTATAGCTGGTGCTTGAGAAGGTCGGAGAGGATGTTGGTTCCCCTGGAACTAGAGTTAGGAATGGTCGTGAGTCAATTTGTGGGTGCTGGGAACCAAACACCACAGGTCCTCTGTAAGAGCAACCAGTGTTCAAGTTATTCATATTTACTAACGACAGAAGAAAGACAAGTGTGAGCATATCTAGATTATGCTTCTCTTTTCCAGGTGGTAACATTTTGGGGGGGTAGAGCAAGACATGGCAACAGTTTTCAGTAAAGAACAGGATTCGCAGACTATGAAGTCTGTACTGAACCTACTCAGCTCTAATCCATGACTCAGCAGTCAGAGATGGAGTACACAGACCTGGGCCAGGCCAAGGAATGCAGCTCTGTCTCATGTCAGGATCCTGTGGTTCAGTCCTGACACTGCATATTTGAAGTGTGGGGCTACATGCTCGATATCCTAGCACTAGGCATGCAGAGGCAGGAGGATCAGAAGTTACAAGGCGATCCTTGACTTAAAAACAAAAAACAAACAAAAAGAACAACAACAACAAAAAAATAACAACAACAAAAAAAAGAAGTCCAAAGCCAGCCAAGTGATACCAGACCCTGAGTCAAAAACAACAGAAAAACAAACAAACAAACAAAAAACAAGCAGGATTCCAAGGAGAGGGGAGAGGAGGGGCTGGGAAGCTGGGGAGGGGAACCATAATCAGAATAGTGCTAAGAATCTGTTTTCAATTAAAACCAAAAGCAAGCAAGAAAGAAAAATACCCACAGGCAAAAAGTGGAGGATAAGAAAACCCTCACCCCCTGCAGGGGATTAACGCAGTTCGGGTGTCCCACCCCACCCCAAGGTCACAGTTCCCCTCTCTTACAAAACTACAGCAAGGGGTCTCAGAGGATCCACCGCCTCTCCCACCCCTTGCTCTTTTCTGTCGCCCTCTGGTTCTCTGGGCTTCCTGGCTACACTGGTCCTGCCTGCTGTATGCTCTGCTGGCTTCCCTCAAGCCAAAGGGATGATTCACTTTCAGGTCCCTCCATAGTCCTGTCAGAGAATTGTCCTGAAATATTTTACTGCTGTGTGCCTCCTGCTTCCTGCTGGGACTTTGGAGACCTGAGACTGTTCCTCCTCGAATAACATTGCCACAGTGGAATCTGAAGATGCTGCAGTCTGCATTACAGAGTCTGGTGAAGCTGGACGAGAGACACTTTAATCTCGTCCCAGAGGTGGTTGCACCAACCCCAGTTACCAGTCTCCCCCGTATTATTTTCTCATGGCTAGTCTTCAGAAACTTCACGCTTAACAGCACAGCCCAAGTTACCCCAATGGACCAGGATGCTGCCAAGCTCATGCTGTCCCTTCTAGCCCCTGTTCCATGGAGCTCCAGAAAGTAAAACAATGCCAACAACATCAAACAAATGCAAGACAACCTACCCTCTTCTTTTGCTTCTTCTTTGCTTGTTTATTTCTGAAACAGGGTTTACCTTGCAGCCTTGGCTGCCGTGAAATTTTCAACGTAGAACAGACTATCCTGAAACTCACAGAAAGTCTCCTGTCTCTGCCTCCTGAGTGCTAGGGTTAAAGGTGTGTGCCAGTCACACCTGCCTGGTTTTGATGTTGTTTGTTTGTTTGTTTTGTTGTTGTTTAAATAACCATGTTGAGGCTTTAAAAAAAAAATCACTCATTTTTCAGGTTAAACTCCTGTCTTTCTAACTCATTGGTATCTTAAGCTTGGTCTGCTCACTGACAATTTGGAACTTCTCTGAAGCATGAGGATCAAGTTCTATGGTGTGAAATCGAAGCAACAAAACTAGGCTTAGAGGAGACCAGGAGACCAAGGTGTGGATAGAGGGGTAGGGCGGGACAAAAGGTCACATGATGTGAAGAGAGCTACAGGGAAGAGGGGAGATAGGGAAGAAGATGAAGGGAAAAAACAATACAAACAAATCTTTTAAGTCTTTGTTAAATGAGACCTAATTATTTGCAAGCTTCAAAAATAATAGAAACAGTCCAGCAGTGGTGGTGCACTCCTTTAATCCCAGCACTCGGGAGGCAGAGACAGGCAGATTTCTGAGTTCGAGGTCAGCCTGAACAGAGTGAGTTCCAGGACAGCCAGGGCTATACAGAGAAACCCTGTCTCAAAACAAAACAAAACAAAACAAAACAAAACAAAACAAAACAAAACCAGAAGTGAAGCATCCACAAACATGAGCCAGCCTTGGTGGTGTACGCCTTTAACCCATCAGCACCTGGGAGGCAAAGTCAGGAAGATGGCAAGTTGATTCAAGGCTAGCCTGGACTAAATAACAGGTCCCTGTCTTAAAAATAAAAGGTGAGAGGGGGCGGGGCAGTGAGTCTGGCTTTACTTACTGGCCTGGTCTCTAGGATTGCGCCTCAGTGGGCCTGCAGACTTCCATTGATCACTGAATGAAATGTTATCTGAAGAAGACAAAGTAACAGCAACCCCATGTGGAACTGAAGCACTCGTGTATTTTACCTCCCTCGTGGATTCCCTTAGTCCTAAACCCCAAAGCACACATGTTCCCAGGCACATGCAACATACACGCACAAGTGCAAGCCATGGTTTAGCTCTTGTTTTCACGGCATGTGGAAGGCCCCCGTTTCCATATCCTAGCCACAACCACACCCTCTTCACCAGGCTATTCAGCTCTGCCACGATTCTCACCCAGTGTCTTCCCAGGCTGCCTCTCCGGAGAGGCCCTAACCCTTAGCTCGCAGCCTCTCTTGGAGCACTCCACACTGGTCCCGTCTTCTGCTGCTTTTCCACACCGACAGACCATGAGGACTAAGGGCGAAGATCAGGTCTGTCTCATCTTCCATCTCTTTGGCTTGATGAACTCATCTCAAGTTCTTTACAGCAGATTCTTTTTGAAAGTTATAACCCAAGCAGCAGGAGCCATGCGTCAAGAAAATATTAGAGCTGTTCCAAGCCAAGCTCCAGGAACCTCTAACAGAAAATATCTTCTGAGTTTTTCCAAGCCTGGGTGTATCTCCCATCTCCGATCTTTCTCCTTGGTCACTAAAATTGCTTCTTTCTTTATAGTTCTTGTAGCAAATTCTTCAACCCAGCTCTCTGGCAGTTATTTGATGAGATAGTCTAGTATTCCTAAGTGTGTGTGCAAGAATGACTTACAGCAGTGTAGACAAGCAATCCCAGTGGCTATAATTAATTTCATTTTTATAATGCACATATCAATTTGCATATCAAACCAGTAATTTCATAGCTATCGTTACATAGGAAGACAGCAAAATTAGAGAAGTGAGCTGGTTTAATTTAAAAGTTCCTCTGGAGAACTTTAACTCATGCCTGTAGTCTCAACATTTAGGAGGCTAAGGCAGGAGGATTACTGTGAGTACAAGGTAATCTTGTCTTTAAAAATAACAGTAATGTTAAATAAGAATTAAGGTAGGGGCTGGGGAGACGGCTTAGAGCTTAAGGGTGCTTACTGCTCTCACAGAGGACCTGTGTTCAGCACCCAGCACCTACATGGCAGCACGAGGATCACCTGTTACTCTAACTTCAGGGGATCTGATGCCCTCTTCTGACCTTTATGGACTATTGCATAGATGTGGTACACATAAGCCCTTATAGGCACACAAACATATGCATAAGATTTTTAAAAAAAGAATATGGGTAACAAATGTAGCTTGTTAAAAGCTCAAATGGCACGATCAATCTGTGTCATTTTGGCAAGGTCACTGTGACATGTCAAGTTTCTCCAGATGAATAGAGTATTCCTAAGGCACTTATTCAGTTGGCTTCCATGAGAGGAGCTGGGTGGTCCCCAGCAATGGCTGTCTGCATGCTCAAAAAGCTGAGAACTTGGGAGCCTCTTTGTTAGCAAGTTTGGGATTCCCAGGAATCTCAGTTTGGTGCCAAAGGCCTGGAAGATTCCCCGACAGCTACTGAGCTTCAGTTTACATTGGAAGGGGGAAGAGTATTCGGTCTGATCTCAGTAAAGGTTGGCAGTGGCGGCCACAGCAGGACCGACGGCACCATCAAGGAGTGGGGGCAGGTAGGCTACTCTGCTTTGTCTCCATGCCACACCGTGTCTAGGCCACCAGAAAGTGCCACCACCTACACTGTAGGTTACCAGAAAGTGCCACCACCAACTCCAGGGTTTATCTCCTCTCAGTTTATCTCTCCTGGACGTGCCCTGCCCAGAGGCAAGTCCTCATTTGACTCGGGAGACAATCAAGTTAGTAATCAAGATATCACTTCAGCTCTTGTGCCCAGCAAAGCCTTTAAATGGTATTCTAAGAGCTGCTGTGAAGGTGTTTTGAAGTTCCAATTAGTGCAATCTGTTAACAAAGAAGATATTCTTCTCTCATTTGGTTAGATATGGTTTGTTAATGGAAAGACCTTAATAATAGAAATGACATTTCCTTGACAAGGAGGACAATGGTTTCTACCTTTAGTTCCCAAATGTTTTTTCCTCATGGTCTGAGGTGTGCACACAGGCTTGTCAAGCCAGATCCTGTATAGACAGACAGATGGAGCTATAGAGATAGTTAGATAGATAAACAGATGATTGATCAATTTATAGCTAGTTAGCAGGAAAAATAGATGATAAAATATATAAACAAATGATAGATGATAAAGGTGGACAAAAGATGATAGATGACGTAGATAATAGATTAGATAGATGTTCTGACTAGTTTAGCTAAACTGACAGGTTGTGCACACACCCACCCAAGAGCTATCTGGATTCATGAATGAGACACACACACACACACACACACACACACACACACTCACGGACATGCCAGCTAATTTTAACATGCCTTGACCAGCTTAATGACTGGGTGTTTCCAATCCTTCCCACTGCTAGCAAATACTCCTCCTGGTACTCCTTTTAAAAGAGTTAACACCTTTTAAGAATCTATATTTCATCTCTGTTACCCAAAACACAATTGGGGAAGTGGCATGTGTGGCCACTTTCCCTGATTTTCACATGTTGGTGGGACTTTAGGTCTGGTCTTTCTTCCCCATCATGGCGATCTCTGCCTCCTTCCTCCCAGTTATCATTCTCTGCCTCCTTCTTACAGATAAAGCTGTAAGTTCTCACCCACTGCTCTAATGCCATGCCTGCCTGACGGTTGCCGTGCCCCCTGCCCGGATGGTCATGAACTCATCTGACTATGTGAAACTGTAAAGTCCGAACAAATTCTTTCTTCTATAAGTTGCCTTGGTCATGGTGTTTTGTCATGGGAATAAGAAAGATAGACAGACAGGAAGACAGACAGACAGCCAGCCTCACTGATTGTGTTTCTCTGATGGAACCTTGAATGATTTATCAAGTGACAGATGCTTATTTGAGGCTTACATGGGCCGGGTACCTGCACACCAACCCTAACATTCAAGAAGCAACACTACAATCACAGCTTGACTTTAGCGTTTGATATTCTCGAGGAAAAGAATTGAGACGGTAGCATTCACCTTGAGAAGGCTATCTTCCCCCTTGCTTTTCCTGGGTATCTCTATTTGTGCTAACTGGTGGCTGTGTTCCCTGCCAAGAGTAGTCAGCTGTGAGAGCAACAGCAATTTATTTCAGCTGACATTAGGCGGCCTGACTTGGTAAAACAGTGTTTGTCCTACTGATATCTATATGTGTCAAAATAGAGGTGCTGCCTAGAGTCCTGGGCTTCTAGAATATTCCATCTCCACAGAGCTGCAGAGTCACCTGGGGTTGGATTTACTGGAATTTCCTTGACTCCCCACCCCAGTTCTACTGCATCAGATTATGTGGTGTGTGTGTGTGTGTGTGTGTGTGTGTGTTATATGTGTATGAGCATGTATGTATGTATATGTGTGTACATATATGTTTTTGTATAATGTGTGTACGTGTGTATGTATATATGTGTATATGTGTGCATTGTTTGTGCATGTATGTGTGTGTGGTATGGTGTGTATGTGGGGTGTGTGTGTGTGTGTGTCTGCCAGTGACTGGTGGCAAGAAGTTGAAATCAAACAAGATTCACCAGAATCAGGGTACTAAGGTAACGCTGCAGAAGAACCCTTACCTGGCTTTCTGTGGAGCTTTTATTTGGATGGCTCAGCATACAGAGCTCAAAATAGAGACAGAGAAACCATGAAAATCATACAGAATATTTTATATCACTATCGCCAGATGTGCTCAGGAATCAGAAGTGGCTGCATGGGGATTGTTTGCATAATGCCCTCAAACATGTTAAGCTGCATTGCTAAGGAGGGGAGAGGAAACATCTTGCCCACTGCATTCCTTGGGTGGGAGGAGACATTCCTCCCAGAGGGGTAAACACATTTCTAGGAGAGCAGAGTTCACATACCAGTGTAGTGTAGACAATTTTACTATATGCATGCTATATGTTTGTGCATGTAGAGTTGTGGGACAGAGCATATGAGTTTTTATGTGTTCTTTGCATAATTCTTCAATGCACTCATTAATTGTAGGACCTGACAGATGGTTCTTGCTTTATTTCTTTTAAAATTTGGGGATGTTGTATTTGTGAAATCTCTAATATAGCTCCAAGGACCCCAAAGTTTAATATCCATTCACTAGTGCTAGTGAACTAGCAGAGGGTTATGTGTGTGTGAGCACATGTGTGTATGGGTGTGTGTGTGCATGTACATAGTCATGCATATTTCTGGAGTCCAGAGGACAGCCTTGAGTATTGTTCATCAGGACCATCCCCATTATTTGTTTTATACAGAGTCTCCATAAGTAGGTCAGAAGCTGGGCTGATTCTGAGCCACATTCACTTTTCCATCCCTTCAGGATTGCCATTACAAGCACATGACACCTCTACATAGGTTGTGGAGATTAAACTCACATCCTCGTATTTCTCCAGCAAACACTTTACCATCTGAGCCATCACCAGAGTCCTAACTCTAATGCTGTGAGACGGGGAAACCGAGAAACAGAGGGTAAGAAGTAAGGTGACTTTCTGAAAGAGCCTTGACCCAAAGGAGTAAGTCAGAATCTCAGGACTCCCCCAGCATGGAGGAAGAATGAACTGAGAAGCAGATGTCCACGTGACTCCTTCCAAGCCAGACCAGCAGGCAGGACCTCCAGGTGGAGATACTTTTGGAATAATGTCATGGTTTCTGCCCAGAGAAATACACACCGTACCATACTCAGCCAGATACCCAGCAAGCTCAGAGTGAACACCTTAAGCTCTGCAAGAAGGGATGTGGCATCCCTTGAGTCCCACTGTCTGGAGCGCGCATTTTTCATGCTGGCCATGCTGGCTTATATAGCCATAGTCTTTACTTACTACTCTGAGAGAACACCTCGCCTGTTGGACAATGATCCCTGAGCTCTTTATTCCTTTGCGCATTAGTGTCAGCACTCAAACTCACAATCAAACTGGAAAGTGTGATGATTCCCAAGTGGGATGCCCGATTCTCCGTTATGCAACATACTTCAAATAGAATCTATGTGGCCTTGATAGCCTAGAGCAGTGGTTCAACCTTCCTAATGCTTCAACCCTTTAATACAGTCCGTTGTGGTGACCCCCCCAACCATAAAATTATTGTTGTTGCTAATTCATAACTGTAACTTTGCTACTGTTCTGAATGTAAGTATCCATTTTCAGACGGTCTTAGGTGACCCCTATGAAATGGTCATTCAACTCCTCAAAGGGGTTGTAACCCACAGGTTAAGAACCACTGGTCTAAAGGATACATTTTATCACCTGTGCATGCAGCAGAGCGTGGAGCTTTGGGTTGTCAGTGTTTCTTAGAAACCATCCCTGATGGTTGGCTAGTCTTAATTGTCAACTTGATAGAACCTGGAACCAATGGGAAGGTAAGTCTCTAGACATGCCTGTGGAGCATCAGCTTGATTATGCTAATTGGCGTAGGACCATCCATCTTCATGGCCGGTAAGACCATTTCCTAGGAAAGGTGGTTCCAGACTGTAAAAATGGACACAGGGAGCCTGAGCAGAGGCCTCACGTTCATTGCGCTCTGCTTCCTGAGTGTGGATACGATCCGATTGGCTATTTCCAGTCCCCGCCCCCTTCATTTTCCCACCGTGATGGACTTTAGACCCGAACTAAAGCCAACCCTTTCTCCCTTGAGCTGCTTTTCTCAGAGTGCTTTACCACAGCAACTGGAAAGGAAACTACCAGTGCCATGAGTTCAAAGCCAAGACTTCGCCAAAGTCCAGGCACATGGAGGAGCCGGTGGGATTAGCACTGCCTCGTGCTTACGTTGTTGTTGTTGTTGTTGTTGTTGTTGTTGTTGTTGTTTGGGTTTTTCTTTTTTCTTCATGCTAGATTCAGAAGACAATGATTTTTTTTTTTTTTTTTTTTTTTAACTAGAGAAGGGAAGATCAACCCAATCGCAGGCCGTTTGGTGCCCAGCTTCATCTCCATGGCTGTGATCCTGTTATCCACCAAATAGATATTGAAATAATCCAAGTTATTCACTCTACAAAACCAACAGCTCTGGAAAGTTGGCAGGCATGCTTGTTTAAACAAGGCTCCCAAGCTTTCTACTGGCAGGTGTTTCCAGAGTTCTTGGAGCACAATTCTTTGGATAGGACATTTGCCAATATACATAGCAACAGGGGTTGGGGTGGGGGTGTTTTCCTTTAACACAGTGCAGACACCAAAATGCCTTAAACGCAAGGCTGGATATTTGGTGCATTTAGTTATTTTGGCTCTGGGTCACAAAATCAATAAAAACAATAATAAAACCCTTTAAAAAAATAAAACCCTAATAAAAATCTTAGGACCCAGAGCCCCAATGTGAGACGGTGTGGGACAGGTTTGCTTATCAATCTGCACCCCAACATGGCTTCCCCAGACTTCCCCATAGGGTGACTTGATGGGTTTGGTTCTGCCAGCTTTGACAATTCCCCAGTCTCCCGAATGTCCCATTCTCTGACTAATTCTGCTTGAAATTGGGGCTGAGGTTGGTAGGGAAGTTTATAGGACGGACGCAGAGCAGGTAAGGCTCCATTCTCCCCTCTTGAGCCTCAGGCATTGATTTCAGTTATTCCTAAATCCTGCTTTCCGAAATTGAAACCTGGGATGGCTTTCGAAGCACCTGGCCAGCTTTATAATCTGCTCCTTGGCAGCTGGACCAATTCATATTTTCTGCCATCAGATCCGTTCCCCTAGCCTTCAATTAAACTTGACATGAGTTCTGGGACCCCACGAAAGAGGAGTAATCCTGTGTCTCCTCCTGAACTAAATAAAAATAAATAGAAGCTTAAGAACGAGAAAGCAGGGGTGTGGGAAGGGGAAACACTAAGCCACTAAGCGTTGGTAAGGAAAGGAAGTGAAAATATTTCTCGCTTAGGCAGGGCTTGTGGTCATTAATGCTGCCCAGTGAAAAGAAGAGTTATCAGTTCTGCCTACAAAATCTTAGAATGTGAGCCAGTACTGAACAGCATTTTTAAATCATTTCTTCTGAAAGGTGTGAGCTATTTCTCTATATGTGTGTCTTGGTGATTGTGTCTCTGTCTGTCTGTGTCTGACTCTCTCTCCCTTACCCGCCTCTGTCTGTCTGTCTCTCTCTGTTTCTCTGTCTCTGTCTCTGTCTCTGTCTCTCTCTCTCTCTCTCTCTCTCTCTCTCTCTCTCTCTCTCTCNTCTCTCTCTCTCTCTCTCTCTCTCTCTCTCTCTCTCTCTCTCTCTCTCTCGTCCCCACCCCCTCTTTGGGAGTCAGATTCCTCCTTTCACCTTCCTATGGCTTAGGATTGTACATCAAGTGTTTTGCCTTGTTTATCTGAAGCTTGGGGACAATTTTATTAGAGTTTAAGATGGGAGGGGTGGGGGAACTGGGCAGGCAAGCTCTAAATATTGGCAGTTGCCTGGAGAAGAGAGAAAGCCACACTCCTTGCAACACAGGGTAACAAGCAGCCAGAAGACAAAAGAGGAGAGGGGTCTTCAGAAACAGCAAAGAGAGCCTCCAGTGCCAGGAAACCAGAGCGATACAAAATAATGTATTTTTTTTTTCTTTCAAAAGATACCATGGTAGTCAAGGTAGGAGTGGTTTTTAGACAAATAAACGAGGGAGGAAATGTGGTTAAAGTAGATTTTGATTGGAGAGATTTAAGTTCAAATAGCGGTATTGCCACCTCCTCAGAAAGTATCTGCGGGCAGAGCCTTTCAGTTCAACCAGGGTTAGGTTGTGTTGCCTTTTCCTGTAGCCCTGAAACCAGCTCGTTAGAATCTCTGTTTCCTCGATGGTTAAGTGGAGGCCGTGTGGCAGGTGCATCTATAACCACAGCACCTAGGAGGCTGAGGCAGGAGCATGAAGGAGAGTTCAAGGCCTGGGCCACATGAACTTCTGATTTTAAAAAAAGAAGGGCTATTGAAATCATTAAACTTTATTTTAAAAAATTACGTGTGTGTGTGTGTGTGTGTGTGTGTGTGTGTAAAAGCATGCTTGCTCTGGGGGTCAGAGGACAACTCTGGAGTCAATTCTCCCTGCCACCTTATGAGATCTGAGGATCAAACTCAGGCCCCTGGGCTTGCACACAAGCACCTCTACCTGCTGAGCCATCCCACCTGCCCACAAAATTGGCACGTATTCTTGTTCCTTTGTTTTAATTTCTAGGTGTTTCACTTCATGAATATTATATACCTGTTATGGAAAAGTGGGAGAACAGAACTAGACGAGGAGTAGAGAGATTGAATTGTGGGGGGCTCATCGGCCCGAAGTCAGCACTGTAGGAGTTTAAGTAAATCCTCCCAGGCTCGCACAGAAGGCAGGGTGCTCTGAGCAAGCGTTCCAAATTCCACCCCGCCTTGCTGAGCGTCCCCTCTGCACTCATGAAATCGAGTGGGGAAGAGATGAGAAATTGATTTCTGTGAGATAAATCCAGAGAAAGGAGATGGAGAAGAGTGGGGGCAGAAATGAATTTTTGTTTGTTTTCACAAACAGAGAGATGCTGTGAATTCCAGGCAGTATTATTGCTTTCTGCCAGATCACCTTTGGAAGAAGCAATACCCCGAGCCAGCATTTCTCCCAGAAATATCATGGGTGGGAGAGGATTTCTTCTGGGTGGGCTTCAGCAAATATGATGAATCAATATTGTTTCTATTGTTAAGTCCCCAGTGACTGAATCAGAGAAGATGGATGAAGCAATAACTGCTTATGAGATCCCCCCCCACACACACACACACACTTCTTCCCTTCCTCCACACACAGCCTGGTAAACTTTGCCTGTGTCTGAACTTTACATTATCACCAAAAGATCAGAATAATGATAGTGGAAAGATTTTCCTCGAGATCTATTTGATAACAGTGTTTTAATCCACCATTAACATTACTTTCATGGTATTTATGTATAGTAAGCACAACGACCAGCAGGACTTTGGGTTCTGCCTGTCAGTCCTCCTGAACAGTGGAGTCACAGATGCACACAGCACTGCCCAGCCTTCATGTGGACGTCGAGACTGGAATCCAGGTTCCCAGGCTTGAGCAGCAGATGCTCTGCCCACTGGGCCATCTCTCCAGCCCCTATAGCATTTCTTAAGAGGAGGAAAATGTTTGAAACTGAAGCATCATTTGTGTCATTGTCATTTTCCAAGAAGGTACCATTTCAGAGCTGGCGTTGTCCACAAGATGAAGTCCCCCAGTCAGGGGCTGAGACACCTGAACTCACTACGCTTTTACTTTAAAAGGTTTTCTTACACAATTGTTGTGTAAGCCCTTGGAGAAGGGAAGGAGAGAGGGCCGGGGAGAGATTTGTTTTTCTGGTTGGTGTATGCACATGTGTTTCCTTGTCGCTGCTGTCCAAAGGGAGGCTTTGCCATATACTCCTTTTATAGACTGTTTCCTATAGAGATTTCAACGCCTCTCCAGCAAACAATGGCTACACCAACCTGGGATGACTAGCCAGAGAGGATGTGCGCTCTCAGCACCTCCACTGAGAAACACGGCAGAGGCACTTCCCGGATTAAACTAACAAATAAATCCTCATGTGAAGACACAAGGCCTTTGAACTGATGGCATCTGGAACAGGGCGGTTCACACATTCCTATGGAGTAGGAGTTGGGAGGAGAGGAGCTCAGAGCGATGAGGATTGGGAGAGCCAGGGTCGTAGACTGCAGAATTCAATGTCAAGAAAAAGAAAGAAAAGGAAAAAAGAAAAGCCTCGTTTTGTGGTAACCTCTGTGATGGAAGCACCCTCAAGATACCCAGCCCTGAGCTCCAGTCACTGCATTAGCTTCAGGAGGCAGCTGATTCTCACAGGCTGGTGAGAACCCCGGACAGAAACTTCCCATGGTTTGCTTAATGTTTGTTCTCTCTGTGTGTCTCTCTGTCTCTGTGTCTCTCTGTCTCTCTGTGTGTGTGTCTCTCTCCCTCTGTCTGTCTGTCTGTCTGTCTCTCTCTCCTAATGGTGTTGTTTGAGGTACCTAAAATGACACCCATGCCATCAAAGCCTCGGCCCAGAGCCTGATGATTCTTCCTTTCTGACTCTCAGGCATGGCAGCCCTGGTGTTTATCTTCCTTTCTGACTCTCAGGCATGGCAGCCCTGGTGTTTATCTAGGGGCAAAAGATGAAGAGGGTGCAGCAAATTATTAACTGGCATGATTTTCATCTATGGAAAATGCACGCGCACACACAGACACACTCACACACATATACAAGCACATACGTGCACATATCTGCTGTTCCCCTCAGGTCCAGTAGCAGACACTGCCCCTCGACATCCTGTGAAGAAGCTCCAAGATATGCAGTCACGTAAGGCTGGGGAGACGAAGCCAAACCAAGGACAAGGACTTTCCCTTCCCTCTTTTCTAGCAAAGGACAGATTTTCCATTAGCCTAAGAACACTGGAACAAAACATAGAGGGCTTTGAAGAGCAGTGAACAGTGTAACCTATTGTACATCTTCTCAGACAATCACCAGAGTTAGAAAACGGTGTCTAACTGGTAGCTTGGCTTTTGTAAACAACACCAAATGATACACAAGACAGGCTCTCTCCTTGGCCTGAAACTCAACAGGTAGCCTGACTAGGTTAACTGCCTAATGAGTCCCAGAGATTGTCTGTCTCTGCCTAACCAGCAGTGGCATTATAGATGTGCCCCTACGTGTGATATTTTGTGTGTAGATTCTGGGGATCAAACCAAAGCCCCCATGCTTGTCCACAGCACCCAGTCCACTGAGCTATGTCCACAAGCACCCAGTCCACTGAGCTATGTCCACAAGCA
>NC_034599.1:109168204-109170793 GCF_900095145.1 Mus pahari | reverse complement strand
TATGTCCACAAGCACCCAGTCCACTGAGCTATGTCCATAAGCACCCAGTCCACTGAGCTATGTCCACAAGCACCCAGTCCACTGAGCTATGTCCAAGCCTCTACCACGGGCTTTCCTCATTTGCAAAAATGGATGGAAATTTCCCCTCACAAATTGTAGTAGGCAGTAGACAAAAATAGATCATGCTTCTCATATCGGAAGAGAGAAGTGTGTGCAGGATCTATGTGCACGGGGAACCCTGGTCCTGGAAATAGCCATTGCTATTTAATAATCCTTCTGCTCTAAACTAAAGTTGAATGTCTTAAAGGTCATTAACACATCATCGAATGCAACACAGCCCACTCCTTCATGTGCTTGCTTTCCCCTAGAGATAATGACACCTCTGCTGGTTCCCCATCTCCCAGGATGCACTTCTCAAAATCCTTCATCGGCTCCCCCTTCTCCTGATATCTCCAAAGTAGCTTTTATTTCTATTTCAAATTTGATTTATCTCAGTTTATTGATAGAAGGGCATTTTCATGCAAGTATATATTAAATGTTGAATAGGTGGGGAATACCCCCACACCTGACAGGTACCCTACTCTTCTGTCATTTTCCTGTCTCCCATAAGCCTCTTGTCTCCCAAGACAGCTTCACTTCTACTTTTGCATCATATTGACATATAGGACTTTCTGTATCCATGTGAGATCCAGGAGCCACATAAAATAATAAACATGACTGCCTGCCCCAGCCCAGCTGAATTTGCTTCTTATGACAGTCTCTAGTTGCATCTATTCTTTTTTGTTTGTTTGTTTGTTTGTTTGTTTGTTTGTTTTCGAGACAGGGTTTCTCTGTATAGCCCTGGCTGTCTTGGAGCTCACTCTGTAGACCAGGCGGGGCCTCGAACTCAGAAATCTGCCTGTCTCTGCCTCCTGAGTGCTGGGATTAAAGGCGTGTGCCACTACGTCCTGCTAGTTGCATCTATTCTATTCCACAAACAATATTACCTTGTTCTTCATGGTGGGAACAGTTCCATTGTGCACACACACCACCTCGGTGGACACTAGTGTTGGTTTTATGCTTGGATATTAAGAACTTACTTGTTTTCTTTCTCATGCCCCTGCAATTTTATCCAATTCGTGTTTTGAGTCTAGCATGTGACTCTCAAAACTACATCACCGACCCTCGCCTTTCCTATGCTCTCCATTTATCCTGGTAAACTTGGCATCCTGGGGCATCTTATGCAAAGCTCGCTCCCTACTTGCGCCTGCCCATCAGAAGGTTCCATCTCAGCAAGAGGTTCACCATTCTGCCAATGGTTCAGCTCAAAATCCAATCACCCTGGACTCCTCTAATTCCCTAACCTGCCCCAGGCTAAGGCTAGGAAGCTTCCTTAGTTAACTCCCTACCTTAGTCACTGAGGCATCGTCTCTCACTTGAACCTAGAGCTCTCCTGTATGGCTGGCCTAGTTAGGTAGCTTGCTCTGGGATGCTCTGTCGCCACTTTCTTTACTTATAATTATAGGCAGGAGCCCACACCCACCTGACATGTTCTGGGAAGCCATGCTCTAGTCCCTCGTGCTCCAGCATGTGCAGCAAGGGCTTTAACCGCTGAGGTACCTCCTTACCCCATACCATCCTTTCTTACAAGCAGCAAGATTGTGGTGTATCTACATCCTGAACTTGACCCCATGGGAAAGCGCATTTCTCCATAGCCATGGAATAACCTTAACTGAGAAAGTTTACCATGACACTATCTTCTTGGGTCCACAGTGCTAACACTATCCAATACGAATCTATGTTGGAGCATGGCTGGGTTTGAAGAGAACATTTCTATTTCAGGCCCCAGACTCCACCTAGAGTTCTGTACAGTCCTAAAAGCTGCTGAGAAAGTACTTTGGGCCAGGGATTCTGGTTGGTAGGTATCAGCTGTTATCTGGGAATACTGACTGTCCAGACATTAAGACCATGGGAACAAGGGGTACCACATGGTACCCAGGCAGAGGAGGAAGCCCCTGAGCCCACAACACCTTAACCAATTTTCTCTGTGAAGAAGGTGGTTTAAAAGGCAGCCAAAGCAACGCATATTTTGTGCATCTATTTATTGCAATGAATATTGGGAAATATCAGTTTTGACTTTATATGTAACTCCGCCTCTAGCTGAATTCACCCCATCATAAGAATTGTTTCGTACTCAACTGGTCCTTGTGGGCCTCAGGTGCCTCAGACGGTGTCACCAGAATAGAAGGCTCTAAGTAAGCAGCTTGCTGTTCTGGCATGAGAACCTGAGTTCCATCCCTAGCATCCATGTGAAAAGCTGGGCGTGGCCACGCTGTGCGAGCCTGGAACCAGCATTGTGGAAGGCAGAGGCCTGAGGATCCATGTTGCCACCAGGCTGGCAGAGAGAAAAAGCTCAGCTGAGACAGAGAATGATTGAGCAGGGTACCCAATACACATGCGTGTGTGTGCGTGCACACGTGCGCGTGCATACACACACACACACACACACATGCACACACACTCACGAAGGTAGAAGAGCTTTATAATGTTTAATGCAAGAGTTCATAATACTTTAAGGCATTTGGAAAGCACAGAACTGCTTCAGTGCCA
>NC_034599.1:109141343-109168044 GCF_900095145.1 Mus pahari | reverse complement strand
GGGGCTGGGGCTGGGGCTGGGGCTGGGGCTGGGGCTGGTAATGGCTCAGCAGACACAGGCATTTACTATTTCAGAGGACTGAGCTCAGTTCTTAGCACCTCTGTCAGGCAGCTCACTACAGCTTGTAACTTCTGCTCCAATGAATCTGACACCCTACATAGGCACGTGGTAGACCCCCACATGTGCGTGTAAATAATTTTTTAGAATAGACCAGGTGTGGAGGCACTTACCTTTAGTCCTCCTGCATGTAAAGATGCTGACTGCTTTGATGGTATAATCTGGTTTTGGAAGACAATTCTCCAAGAGTCTCACCCATAAATCACAAGAGGAAAATGCCAGGATGCTGATGAAGGCAACTCAGATCCTGAAGTGAGAGTTGGCAGTCCACATTACACTGTAAATGACTTTAGTTTCAGAAAAGCAACCAGCATCCCAAAGAGGTTAGGCCAATGAGCCCTGTTCATACCTCACACTTCTCAAGAGCTCTCGACTTCAGGACTCTGAGTGGTTTCCTAGTCCCATTTGTTACCCGAAGCAGCATCCATTTCTGCTAGATGGAGACTGGGCAGAACATAAACCCTCTTTCAGTCTGGGCTTCCTCTCATAGGCTCAGTGATTCTGCATTCACGTTACTCCAAAGGAAGCTGTCCCAGATCATCCAGTCTCAGAAAAAAATGGCCATGTCTTGCCAATAGCCTCTTGGTTTATTACTTCATGGCAAATAAGGCTGTCACACTTCAGGGAAGGGGAGTGACTACAGGAAAAAAGAGATCTGTAAACCCCAAGTTCCACGGAAGCATAGTGTGTCTCTTGTGTGCAGGGACGCCTGTGCGTAAAGGTAGAGAAGGGCAGTTACCATCTCTACCTGCCATCCCCAGGGGCTCTGCTGGTAAAGTCCTTGCCATCCAAGCCTGGGGACCTTGAGTTTGGTCCCTAAAACCGAAGGGGTGGTTTGTGCTTATAACCTCAGGACTGGGGAAGTGGAGACAGGCAGATTCCTGAAAGGCCAGCCTAGCCAGGCGAGCAAGCCCCAGACCAGCGGAGAGACTTGGTCTCCGAAAGACAAGCTGACTGGTGCCTGAGAAGTAGCATTTAAGGTTGCCCTCTGGCCTGCCTTCCTTCTCTCTCTCTCTCTCTCTCTCTCTCTCTCTCTCTCTCTCTCTCTCTCTCTGCCTCTGTCTCTCTCTGTCTCACACACACTCACACACACATGCACACACACGCACACTCACACATGTACACCACCAGCAACTCCTTTTATGCCATTGTTTTTACCAATATTGCACTTCAGCTGTGTGAATGAGTCTATCCACTTTGTCCCTGGGTTTTGTTGTTGTTGTTGTTGTTGTTGTTGTTGTTGTTGTTAGACATTTAAGACAACAGAGGGTGTCCTCTCTCTGAGGA
This sequence comes from Mus pahari, assembly GCF_900095145.1. Taxonomy (NCBI): domain Eukaryota; kingdom Metazoa; phylum Chordata; class Mammalia; order Rodentia; family Muridae; genus Mus; species Mus pahari. The sequence continues at coordinate 109,166,640 of NC_034599.1, read as the reverse complement.
CTCAGAGAAAGTCCTCGTCTCCTAGCCAGGTGGAACTGCTCCTCAGCTGAGTGATTAGGCAGTTTTAGCACTGAAAGTGGTGTGAGTCACCTACTTACCTAACTCCTCCTCCTGCCGTGGAGAAACAGAGATTCTGCCGGGGCGCACCTCTAACAAATATGTATGATGTCATTGCTGGGCTTCTGTGTTCTCTCCACCTCCGCTTCCCTTGAGTTTTCCTGACTCACCTCTCCTCATCAGTCACTTCACCCTCACCTCTTGCTAAGGTGCTTTAAGGGCCTTCTGGAATGAGACTGAGGAGAGGATGAAAGACTGTAGTTAACAAGTAGCAGGCATTTGCTAAGTCCAACTTACCAATGCTATACCCACCCTAAGAACAAAGAATATCTGGGGCTGGAGAGATGGCTCAGTGGTTTAAAGCACTGACTACTCTTTCAGAGGTTCTGAGTTCAATTCCCAGCGACCACATGGTAGCTCACAACCATCTGTAATGGGATCTGATGCCCTCATCTGACGACAGCTACAGTGTACTCATATACATAAAATAAATACATCTTTAAAAAAAAGAATATCTGTTTCTAGGGTGCCCGGGGGGCATCAGACTCCATGTGTAATAAAGTTATAAACAATTAGTTGAATGATAAATCAATTCCTTTGCTTTGTTTTCAAGTTGTTTCTCTGGGGGGTGGTGGTTTTGGTTTTGGTTTGGTTCGGTTTGGTTTTTTTCGAGACAGGGTTTCTCTATGTAGCCCTGGCTGTCCTGGAACTCACTCTGTAGACCAGGCTGGCCTCGAACTCAGAAATCCACCTGCCTCTGCCTCCTGAGTGCTGGTATTGTTGTTGTTTTTAAGACATGCTTCACTATGTTTCCCAGGATGGTCTAGCCTTAAACTCCAGATCTCCAGATCCCCATGCCTCAGCATGCGTGAGTACCCCAGGTTAGGACCCTGCATTCATGCGTCCCCTACACCTGCCTCCTAGAATCACAAGTTCTGAGAGCAAAGTGTATGCTTGCCAGCCATCAGCTGTAGACTGAACCAGTATAGTTCTGTGGCCTTGTATTTCAGGGGACAATGAAAAAAAGAATGTCCAAAGAATCTTGGGTGGGGGGAGTGGATTCAGAAAATGCCCCACAGTAGTTACACCCTTCTTTTTTCCCTTCATCTTGCTTACTTTTGAATGCTCAGGCAAGAAAAAAATATAATATATATATATATTTCAAAACTCCAGGGCTAGATGTCAGTCTGTCTGATACTCTTAAGCATTTACGCAGAACAAATTCTCCTTGCTCAGTTGGCATTCCTGTGAAGCTATGGGGCAAGGGGATTCCTAACAAATGTGGTCATGGTTCTGTTCACCTGGGGAAGGTAAAGGTCAAACCGAGATGCTTCAGAGGTTTGGAGTTACCGTGCTGTGCAGAGCTGTGCATTCCTGAGCAGAAATTACCTTGGAGAAAGGAAGGGAACTGGTGTTGGCTACTTCCCCGCACTGTACACGGCCTCTGAGTCAGCTGTAATGAGCTCACACTTCTCATGACCTAGAAGGGAGTGAACAAGTCTTAAAGCAGCCCCTACCCTGCTCCCGAAACAGCCCTGGCAGCATGCTAACAACACTAGCCACTGCCTTTAATAACAGGGAAAATGGAGCCCCAAGGAACCTGTGGAGCTGTTAAAGACCCTGACTCAGAAAAACTAGCTGGGGCTCAGTGGATAAAGGCTTCTGTTGCTAAGAGTGATAATCTGACTTGGATACCCCAAACCCACATGGTTGAAGGGGACAGCCTGAAAGTTGTCCTCTGACCGCTAGACATGTGCAGTGGCATATATACACCCCCCCACACACACACACACTCACACACAAATAAAGAAATGTGATACAAAACTATTTAAACCTAGGCAATGATTTCCACAGCGACTGTGGGTAAAATAGAGCACAGGCATTGAGAACTATCTGATCTAAGGTTGTGTTGGGTGAAACCCTGGCCCTAATGCTTACTGAGAGGCAACAGGGGATCCTCCACATAGTGTTTCTGTCCTTCAGGCTCTCTTTCTATAGAATAACTGCTAAAGAATTGGTTGAAGGATCGGAGGAGTTATCTTTAAAAAATTCTTGGACCTAGAAAATGATGTAACTTTACCCTCCAGCTTGTGCCCTGACTCACAGACTTACCTACATTGCTAGTTACGGTACTTGACAAGAGGAATGGCCTGAGAGAAGTCATTACTACTCTAATATCCACTATTTTCTTAGAGGATGCAGGATGTTATGATGAGGGGGAGATGAGGAGGTGAGGAAGAGCTGCCTTGCTCACACACGCGATTCCTTGTCCATTTAGGATGGCAGTGAATGTCAACCCTCAGAAGGATCAATGCAGGTCAAACTGGACCTGCTGGCCAAAGGGCCACATGCAGCCCTATGTCTGTCATGGAAGAACGGACTCCAGCATGTATTCAGCCTTGTGTCTGGTGGTTTCCACAACCACCAGAACGCTGGGTGGCTTGTGAACCTAGGATAGTCAGAATCTGCTCCCTACCCCCAAGAGAAACGATTCTTCATCCCCTCTTTATGGTAATACTTAAAAAGCACGACAGTATCTAGCAAATGATTTTTGATCTTTGCCTTTATAGTCACTCTTGGTCATCAATGTCTTCATGGCAGTTTTCGTTTGGAACCCTTTAGGGGGCAGTCCATCTGTGATGAGCAGTTTCCACGTTCAACTTGATTGGATTAAGAGAGATGACGTGGCAGGTGTTGCATGAAATATTTAAAAAGTCTGCCAAGTTCCTTCGCTCCATCCTGCTACTCTCTACCCGCCAACTCCGCTGCCTCCTCGGCTAGCCCCATGCAGTGACCAATTGCAGTCTTCCCACCTCTGGTTCGCTGCCTCAGGGCTGCCTGTACCCTCTCATCCATAAACCTTGTGGTCGGCAGTCCCACATCCCAGTAACCCAGTAAAACAAAACTCTAGAAGCTTATAATTAACGAGTCCGATTTATAGATCAATACATTCTCAATTCACAAGATGCCCACACAATAATCTCAGGGCCAATTGATAGTGGTACAAGTTGCCCACCTAGATCAGACAGGTTATTCTGATTATTCTATCCCTATATGATATTCAAAACTACCTGAGGCTATTTAAAAACGCGAGATCAGGATCTTCTTCCTGTCTGTCTGCCATTTTGCTCCTTCCCCTCTCTCCCGAGTTGTGCTCTCTAGCTGCAACTCTTAGCTCTGCCTCCCTTTTCCTGGTCCAATCACAGGCCTCCTGTTGCACTAATATTTTAATGCAATTGGACAGGGGAAATCCTGCCACAGCAGGCATATTATTGGGTGTTTGAGAGGCCATTTCCAGAGAGAACTAACTGAGCAGGATAGTGGCCAGCAAGATGTCTACAAGCGACCATACTCTTCCATGGAACTGCCTGCTGCCATGACGTCCCCAGGCATAGTGGACCGCATTTCCTAAAGACTACATCCAAGTAAACCCTGCCTCCTTTAAATAGCGTCCTCCTGGGCTTTTGATAACAACACGCAAAGAACTAACACACAAAACCTGCTAATTTGCACGTGAGCCATGCTGAAATCCCCCATTTCTCCTGTTACTTAAAAGTTTATGTGTGTGATTTCAGCCATATGGAGTTCTGTTGGGAGAGATCATGCCTAGTTTGAACATGTGGAAATTATTTTAACTTAAATGTATTAAAAACCAACAGATGATTTCATTTCTTCTACGTGCAAGATCCTGCCTTTGGGTGCCAGAGCACATGAATTAAACAGGTTTTAAAATCACTAACGTTGAGCACAGAAAGGGAAGCAGAAGTGAGATTTAATTAAATGCAGTATTAATGTTTGTCACATATGAAAATTAAGAATGTACCAGAATAGCAAAACTCAAGAAAGGCTCCTGGATTCTCTGATCTGTTTTTCCATTCCCCTAAGTCACATGATTAAACTGTTTAAGTCTCAAAACCAAAGTCCTGTGGCATGTTAGTAGACAAGTATTAACCTAACTTGTGCTCAGAGTTTGGAGAAAAGAAAATCCTCCTGGAACTTCAGTAATTTCATATACTTAATTAAATATTTGGGAACTTGATATGCAAATAAAATAGACTGAGTTAACATGTCAAAAGGTGGGGCTGCAGAAATGATTCATGGGGTAAAGAGCTTGCTGTGCAAGCTTAAGGACCTGAATCCAAAACCATAGCACTGATCTAAAAGACCAGGAGCAACAGTGTCTGTCTGTGAGCCCAGCTCTGGGAACAGAGACCAATAGATCCTGGAAGAGGGCTAGCCAGCCGCTGTAGCTGAAGGCTCAGTGAAAGAACTGTCTGAAGTATAAGAGAGAGAGAGAGAGCAATTAAAGAAAGCCCATACAGACATACACACACACACACACACACACACACACACAGTGACAGACACACAGATACACACACATCACAGACAGACAGACACACAGAGGCAGACGGGCAACATACACACACATACACATACACACACACACACACACACACACACACGCACACACAGTGACAGACACACAGATACACACACGTCACAGACAGACAGACACACAGAGGCAGACGGGCAACACAGACACACACACACACACACACACACAGCCATGCATACCCATATATACACACAAAATAGCAATGCTAAAACATTGACCTGTAAGTAAAAGTGAGGCCAGCCCAGCCCCACTGAGTGGAGGCCTTGTTAGCTCTGGACAGGATGGGAAGGAAATGACCTCATCAGAGAACCTGAGCTGCATTGTGCTCCATCCTTGCCATTCTCTGGGGGACACAGATGTTCATGCCTCACAGAGTCTTGGGCGTTCTTACCCAGGGCAGAGCTGAAGCATTTCTGGATTGTTTTCAGTGTTTGACCGGCTCCTGTCCCTGCCTGGTTACCTTCCCACCAAGTATTTCCCTTTGTGCCAGTGCCATGGTTAGGATGATGCAGAGTCCCACACCTCTGCTATCCACGGTAACAGGCCCCAGCCATGGGTGTCTGCAGAGCCTGTGGAATTTGGCTCATGCAGCCAAGGAAGTGAATTCTACATTTTGTTTGGTTTAGTTAGATTAAAATGAAACGCAAGTTGGGTGTGGTAGCTCAGCAATTTGTGAATCTGAGGCGTGGTGATCACCAGAAGTTGGAGGCAAGCCTGGGATACAGTGTGAGACTCTGACCCAGAAGCAAACCAACAAAAATTTAATTGCCACAGGAGGCAAGGATTTATCGTATAGGACATTACAGGCTCCGACTGAGCTGGTTTCAGACTCACTGTACTATTTAATCATTCGGTTATCGTTCATTGTTTTGGTGAGATAGGGTCCAGCTGTGTAGCCTAGGCTTATCTTCAACTCACGAAGTAGCTGAATCTGAGTTCCAACTTGGGATGCTCCTGCCTCAGCTCCAAAGTGCTAGGCTAGGCTCACAGGGGAACAATCACCATGATGTCCTTGAGATTACAGAGAACAAAAGAAAATGTAGAGTTTGTTTCTACAAATGACACTGACTCTTTTTATAAAACTATCTATTACGTGTATGTGTGTGCTTGTGTGCATATGCACATGTGTTCAGATATCCAGGGTAGTAGAAGGGGCCCTCAGATTCCCTGGAGCTGGAGTTACAGGTGGTTGTGAGCTACTATGTAAGCACTGAAAGGCAAACACAAGTCCTCTGCGAAAGCAGTATATCCCTCACTGAGAAATTGACTCCTTTTTTTTAAGTTTTAATGTTTATGTTGTTTATGTATATAGCTGTTTAACTTTCATGCATGTCTGTGTAACACTTGTGTACATGGTGCCCATGGATGTCAGAAGAGGGTGTTCAATCCCCAGGAACTGGACTTTAAGCCACCATTTTTCATGCTGGGAACTGAACCTGGGTCCTCTGAAAAAGCAGTCAATGCTCTTCACTCCTGAGCCATTTCTCTAGCCCTAATAGTGACTTTCCAGTGAAGGGCTGACTGTACAGTGGTAACATTTGACCCATGCCAATGTACCTCTCTCTTCAGACTGCGTTTACCGACTCTGCCAGGGTCTTGTTTCTGAAGGTCTCTCTGTTCTCTCACGCTCCATCAATAGCTCAGTGAAAGAGCCAGGGACACATTAAATTCAGAGACTCTACTTTGGCTTTTTTTTGGTTACTGTCTTAGTTAGGGTTTTACTGCTGTTAACAGACACCATGACCAAGGCAAGTCTTATAAAGGACAACATTTAATTGGGGCTGGCTTACAGGTTCAGAGGTTGAGTCCGTTATCATCAAGGCAGCATCCAGACGGGCATGGTGCAGAAGGAGCTGAGAGTTCTACATCTTCATCTGAAGGCTGCTAGCAGAATCTTGACTTCCAGGCAGCTAAGATGAGGGTCTCAGAGCCCACTCCCTAGACTGAGCATATACAAACCATCACAGTTACGTTGAACCATTCCACATCTGAAGCAGGGGGCAGTAGATTCATGGACAGACTCTGTACGTTCCTTCTACCATGACTTCAAACCTAGTTTTTACCAGACAAAAGCTCATTGTCTAGTAAGAACGAACTAATACATCAGTTAGGTTAAAGCTGAGAAGCGTGTTTAGGAACCGAGAGAAGTCCTCAGAATGCAGAAGTTTGTAAGGACCGGTCCTTGCAGCAAGGTTTAAATGGGATGTGGGTTTATACAATGATTAGATTTATGTGTGTGTACAATGTTCAGAGGCCCACAATTTTCGAGATGGTCAACCTGTTTATAAAAGTAGATAAAACTGACTTTACAATAGAGAGAATTTCTAGAAAAAAATATAAGATAGTAAGTAGATTTAGAACCTAGATCCGTTGGTTGAGCATTCAGCTTGTCTATGCCGTGAGGCACTAACAATGCCACACAAGGCTGATGCAGCCAGATTCCTCAGATCAGCTTCTGCTGTTGTCTTTTCACCAAGCTTGCTGACAGTGAGGCCGGGAAGTTGTTTTCTTGCTCTGAGTTTTGGTTCCCCATTTCAAATAGGGAGATGGAACACCTGAGAGACCTATCACCCATGACTTAGGCATGCCACCTCTGCTGGCCTTCACTGGGCAGCTGTAAGCAAGAAGGAAATATGATTTTAAGAGTTTTTTAAAGATTACAACGTGCTTCATATGATATTAACTCTTAAACAGCCAGTACCTCAACATTTTGGAGAGATCAGCCTAGGTAACTGAGCCCTGTAGCCCACCCTCTTCTGCTTGCTGGTTAACCATATCACTGTTTACTGCAAAATTGATCCTACCTAAGTGTGTCTTGAGTCAGGATAGAGAGAGAGAAAACAGGAAGGAGACACAGGAAGGGAAAGGAACTTCTCACTCCAACATCCGGTTGAGGCCTCTCGCCAACTGAAAACCAAGAATTCCATGGAGCCTGAGAGGTAGTCCGGGGTTAAAAGCATTTGCTACTCTGTAGCAGAGGATCCCAGTTTGGTTTTTCAGCACCCATACTGGGCAGCTCACAACTGCCTGTAATTCCACTTTTAGGGAACCTGAAACTTTCATTTGACCTCCAGGGAAACACACACACACACACACACACACACACAGAGAGAGAGAGAGAGAGAGAGAGAGAGAGAGAGAGAGAAAGGAAGCTAGATAAATAGCCATAAAAGTGTAAAAAGTGCATATGTGTGTGTACTCATGTGCGCATGTCACAGCCTGGGAGTCAGGGAACAATTCTCAGGAAGTGGCTCTCTTCTTCCACTTTGTAGGACTGGGAAATTGAATTCAGGTTGTCAAGCTTGCTGACAATTGCCTTCACCCCACCCCCTCCCAAGGCATCTCAGTAGCCCCAAATTTTTAAAATGAAATTCATAGGAAAAATGAGAGCCGAAGGGAACATGTCAATGGGCACATGTGAAGGTGATGCTTCAGGTCATTTTCTAGTACTCCGGGGACAACGGTGGCAATTACGATGAAGTGGTGGAGGATATGCTTATTGAGAAAACTACAGAGCCTGATTTCAAGCCCCAGCAGCTGTATGAAATCCAGGTGTGGAGTCAAGCCTATAATCACACGGCTGGTGGTGCAATCGGGCCGATCAAGGAAATGCCTCCTGAAACTGCAAGTTCCAGGTCCAGTGGGGGGCCCTGTTTCTAAAAGGTAGAGAGCGCGTGACTTAAGAAGACACCTGAGGGAGGCCACATGCTCCTGGACAGGTGAGAAAATGAGAGGCAAAGGGAAGCTGTTTCAGTTCATTTTCTCTTCTTGGGAGTTTCATAAGAAAATGATTAACATAGACATAAACCCAGCATTAGAAGAGAGAGATGATAGATAGACAGATAGATAGATAGATGACTGATGAAAGATAGATTAGATAGATAGATAGATAGAGATGACAGATAAATAGGTAGATGAGAGAGAGAGAGAGAGAGAGAGAGAGAGAGAGAGAGAGAGAGAGAGAGAGATTGAAGAAAGGGTTAGTCCACATGCCCAAGGCATCGGTGTAGACTTCTCAACAGAGAAAGCTATGAAGGGAGGACCCAACACATTTGCTATAACAAAGAAATGTAATTTGGTAAAAGCTGATGCTTTCACAGCGAATCACATGCTTATAAACTCTTTGAAGTGATCCAAGAAAAGAAAGAAGTGAGAGGACCTAACAACTGCATTTTAGAACAGGCAACCATGTTAGGCCTGAAGCTTCAATTCCCATCAGGACAGTCCAGGCTTCTCAGAAAACAAAACAAGGACAGTCCAGGCTTCTCAGGAAACAAACAAACAAACAAAAAAACAAAAAAACACAGATAAAGGATGGCCAATCAGCAACAGCTCTAACATCTGGCCAGGGCCTTAAAACAGATACCAAAAAGTCACTGTAAAGTAACCCTCTCTCCCTCGAGGTATGAACCAATCAGAAGTATGCAATACCCTATACAATATCCTATACAATACCCTATACAATAAGCTCCACCAACACTGCTGAAGGTGACCCAAACACAACTGGAGAACTCTAATTGGCTTTAAAAGAGGCCTGTGAGCTCCGAGGTCGCCATTTCGTGTGGCTGGTTGACTTCCCTTAAGCCGGCTGTTTCTGTAGAATAAAGTCTCTCGTTGTCTTTGCATACTAATGAGTCTGAGATTTTCTTCCAGCGATTCTCAGAACCCTCACAGAAGCACAATTCTTTCCCAGGTTGCAACAGAAGACATGAAAGAAAGAATTACCTAGGAAGGGGAAGAGACCAATGCTAAGTCACAGGGCAGCATGTCCAGCTGCCAGCAGGGCGTCTCTAGTCAGTGACACCCAGAGACCCCTGCTCTGCTGTCCTATGTGTATAAGTGTTGTTGTTGGTTTTTTTCTTTTTCTGTATACATGTCTGTGCACCACATATATGCGGTGCCCAAGGAGTCCAGAAAAGAGTGACAGATTCTTTGCAGTGGGAATTAGAGACAGTTGTGAGCTGCTATTTGGGCTCTGGGAATTTAACCCAGAACCGCAGCAAGAGCAGTCAGAGCTCTCTCTCCAGGCCTTTATCCTTTCTAAGGAAGATGGAAAAAGACCTTACAGAAGAACAAGTTCCTGAGGAAAGGCCACTGGGCTTTCCACACAGACTGGGGGGTTGGAGGGTGGCATTTCAAACCAGGGGCCAGAGGACTATAAGAGCTGGGGGTGGGGAGGAGTGTTGGGAAATGCTCACTTGTGGGGATGACCTGGCCATTGCACTCTGGACCCTACAGAAGCCAAGGTCAAAGCGTTAAAATTTCCAGCAAGTAGGAAGGGTTCCTAAGGCCCCACTCCCAGCTGAGAAGTTGCTGGCTGGGGTTGGGGGCAGGGAGTCAGTATGCTTTGAGGTGTGGCCACTGGTGGGTTGCTCATGTTCAAGTGGATGCTCCCCACCCCCATCCATTCACACGTGGACGACACTAACCGGACTCAGTGGTATAGTTATAACTAATAGTTATAACTAGAGAACATAAAGTTGGGAGGCGTGGCAGAAGGGAATGCAGGGGAGATTTGGAGATAAGAGTAGGGGGTGAAGCCAGGCGTGGTGGCGCACGCCTTTAGTCCCAACACTCTGGAGGCAGAGATAGGCGGATTTCTGAGTTCGAGGCCAGCCTGGTCTACAGAGTGAGTTCCAGGACAGCCAGGGCTATACAGAGAAACCCTGTCTTGGAAAACCAGGAAAGAGAGAGAGAGAGAGAGAGAGAGAGAGAGAGAGAGAGAGGTGAATATGATTGAGGTGACTTGGATGCAATTAGAAAATTTTCAAAGAATAAACGAAATGTAATTAAAAAAAATGCTGAATGTGTGATACCTAGTGAGTGGCAGGCACAAAATGAACCTAGAACTGTCTCCTCATGGCATGTTTTGGGCCCTTCTTCCCAGCTGCTGCCTACCAGAAGAGCCACTCTGCAGAGAACTCACAGAGGAAGGCTTTGGAATGTGCTCTCTGAAGCGGTTGCCAACACCTCCCTGATTTTGTGTCTTTGTCCAGGGACAGGAACAGCAGAATGGCCCCGAATGCAGCAGAACAATGACCCATTTATTCTGATATCCTGTCTCCTGCACAGGCTTTTGAGAAAGGACTAAATACCACAAGAGATCCCTATTGTGTGCCACTTGCCGGACTCTAGAGTTGGGGGGCCTTGGGGAGTGTGGGAAGGGTGGCTTTCTTCCTGAAACATATGGGATGTGTAAACAATAGCCAGGCACTTGTCCCCTCCGTTTGGACTTTTGGAGAGACTTGTGAGCAGGACTTGTGAGCAGTGGAAAGTGGGCTATGAATAGAGACAGCACACAGGCACGTATACACACACACCCCCATGCATACAGGCACTCAGGCATGCACACACACACACACACACACACACACACACACACACACACACACTCCCATGCACATTGGCACTCAGTCATGCACACACGCACTAGCACCATTATCTTCTATTTTTTAACGTGTGTGTGTGTGTGTGTGTGTGTGCACTCACATGCATACATGACATATGTGTGGAGATGTGCCCATACCACAGGACATGTGTGGAGCTCAAAGAACAATTTCTGAAGCTACTCTTCTCCACCCATCTCTTGGAGCCAGGGTTTTTCTTGCTGGGGCTGCTGTGGTGTGCACTCCTGGGGAGACAGCCCAGGTGGCTCTCCTGCCCTGCCTCTTAGCTACCACAGGATTAGAGAAGCTCACTGCTTCTCATATCAGGCCTGCAGGAGAAGGGTTTGTTTCCACCTCATCTGAGCTTAATCATTCAACCCCAAGTAATTCTCACACACTCAGTCTCCACCCCTACATGGTGAGCTCAATCAATGCACGCTGATAACACACGGGAACAGTAGGCGCTGTCTAATTTTAGCTGAAGGATAAGGGCAATTTTTTTCCTGGTGACTTGATATCAATTTATCATCCATTCCTGGGGTGGGGGAGAAGAAAATAAAAACAAACAAACAAGAAAACACTATAAAGCAAAGTACCCAGCAAGGAGGGGGAGACAGACCTATGTTCTTGAAGATTTAACAGGGCTAGTTGTGTAATTGGAGCATCATGTTTAGAGAGAGCAGGAATATTGCAAATTGAGAGCTAAAATTATCTTGGTCTATCTTAAGTCTTCCCAATACTCATTCCTCGCCCACTTCTGTGTGTGATCTAACATCCTGTCAACTGTCAGGTATAACTCAGCAGTCCGCTGGTGTCTAGTGGCCCTGGAGCTGTGAATGTCATCAGATAACATCTGAGACCATAGCACAGGTTTCCTGTTTTAACCCTCCTACCTACATTACTGCTTCCCCACTCTCCCATCTACTAAGTGCCTGGATTCATGATGTTCTTTCATTCTGTAGCCACAGAAAGTTCAAGTCCCCTTGGGGTGAGAGATATGGTTTCATTTTTACATTTTTCAAATGTATTTTGTATGCATTTGTGTGGACAGGAAGGGCAGGGGTATGTAGCACATGTCAGGGCCAGAATGTGGAAGTCCAAGGACAACTCGTGGGACACGGTGTTTTCCTTTGACCAGAAGGTCCTGGGGATTGAACTCCGGTCACTAGGCTTGACAGCAAGCACTTTTTTTCCACTGAACCATCCTGCTGACCCACAGTTATGTTTTGTGCTATTAGCAACTGATTAAAAAAGTTCAAGTAGCATTACTTGGCAGTATCATGTCATAAATGTTGCAAACTGTTCATGTAGCACAGAGTAGACAGAAAGAGAACATAGCCATGAAATCTGTAGATTTTGTTTTGAGAGATACAATAGAGGAGATGAAGAATTAGAATTTGTACCTTAATTATTTACCTAGACTATACTGACAAATTAAATACTTCATGCTCCACAGGCTACATAGTCTATTATAGTCTCCCAGCTCAGCCCCCGAAACACCAAAACAGCCAGAGACAATAGGAGGTGACTGTGTGCCTGTGTTCTAATAAAACTTTATTTAGAGGGGCTCAGATCTGGGGGACATGTAAAATGAATGTTAGTGTTTTAGTGTCTGATAGTCACCCATTTGTATATAGACTTAGATTTTATGCTTATCTTTCTTCTCTTTTATTTGTATTTTACTTTTACATTAGCTCTTTACAATCTACTACAACGTTGCTGCCATTCAAACACAGTATCAAGGGATTATAATGATTAGGATGGTGCCTGAGCAGCTGCAGGTCATGTAAAGCCCCCTTCCTACCTGCATCTCTGTGTCTCACCTTCCTCGCCCAGGAATGTCTCAGCCCCTTCACATCACGCGTGCGTTCTTCCCCTCTACTCCCGTTGGGTTTCCATGGCTGTGGTGAGACATAAGCAATAGCAGCCTGGGGAAGGAATGTTTTACTTCATCTTCCAACTCTTAGGTCACACTTCATCACTGAGGGAAGCTGGGAAGAAGCTGGAGGCAGGAGTTGGTGCAGAGGCCATGGAGGGGTGCTGCTTACTGTCTTGCTCCCTGTGGCTTGCTCAGCCTGTTTTTGGATAGCACCCAGGACCACCTTTCCAGAGGCAGCACCGGCCACAGTGGGCTGGGCCCTCCCACACCAATTACTAATTAAGAAAATGCCACACAGTCTTGCCCACAGGCAAATCCTATGGAGGCATTTTGTTTTTCAACTGAGAACCTCTTCCCTGGATGTTGTAGCCTGTGCCAAGCTGACATAAAGCAAGCCAGGAGCCTTCTTTACCTGCCCCCACCCTTAAAGTTTCTTTTTTTTCCTCTTGAGCCTCTTTCCAGTTTCCTAGCCCCTATACATAGGTACCCTCACTTCAAGACACACAACAACTAATGTAGGAAATACAAATTAGATATATAGATGTCTAGAACTCTGCAAAGGTGGCTCCAGCATTGGGATCTTAAACACCACTTAATCTTCAGTAAGCCAAGTTTATCTGTTGAAACCCTCTAACTGTTCCGCTAATCTCCCCAACCCAATTTCTAGACTGCTTGTCCAAAATGTTATTCATTAAAAGATCTTTTGGGGAGGCCTGGAGACTAGAAAAAGGTCCAAGAGAAGGAGTGGTAGGGGCCTAAGGGGAGGGATGGTTTTTTATTTGTTTGCAGCTCAGGCTGGCTTTGAACTCTCAACCCTCCTGCCTCAGCGGCCTGTGTGCTGGAATTACACTGTGCACCACGCGGTCTGGACTAAAAAGCAAACTAAAAACTTGTTCCATGTCTAAAGTGCTCTGCTCTTGTCTCATCCGCCTCCCTCAAGCGGGCAAGGGTTCATCCCTTGAGGTTTCAGAGTCTATGCTAACAGGATGCCTCAGGTGTAACTTACTGTACAGGAGTCTCTTCTTTCTTGGGAAGCATGAGGGCATCGTGCCTGGTTTACTCAAACAATAAAGTAGATTGCATTCTTGATGGTCTTTAAGCACACATTAAAATAAAATAAATTGATTTCTTTGGGGAACTGATTTTTTTCATGGTTTTATGGGGTGCCACTTAAAAAAAATGCACTCACATGACTACATGCCAAGAAAGCAGTGCCCTAAAGCCATGAGAGAGGCGTGTGTGGCAGACTCTTGGCTCAGAACCACAATCCTAGCCCACACTTTGTATTTTAACAAGCAGATATACCACCCACTGCTTAATAATTATACTCTAATTTTCTGATGCTGTGTAACTCATAGCAAGAAACTCTGAGACTCCAAGCACCTTGTCCTTTATGAAAAAAAAAAAGAGATTGATTGCAAACTATTTGTTTAAGTTATTTAAGCAAATGCTATGCAGTATGCATTTTTTTCCTAATGAGCCTGTGGGGGAGGGGGAAGAGAGAGCACAGGTGAAACTAGGGTGTCTGGGAGCTTAGGACTAAAATCTTTCCAGAAAAATACCTAGTAATGTCAATTCGGACAAAAAGTGTGACTGGCTTGAACTCGGCCTTTACTCTCAGTAAACGCATATTATTTCCTGTAGAGGATGAAAATATATAAAGGAATAAAAATAGAAGATAGGAGATAGCTAAGATAGATAGATAGCTAAATAGGTAAATAGATAGATAGCTGCATATATACAGATACATGATACATGGTAGAGATGCTAAAGAGATTAGATAGACAATTGATAGAAAGATAAAAAGATGATAGATAGATAGATAGATAGATAGATAGATAGATAGATGCATAATTGAGATGCATGACAGATAATTAGAGATGACAGATAGCTAGTAACTACAGTTGAGACCCCAGGGTCTGGACTCAGAGCCCTGATTTGTGTGTACTCTGCTGTGTCATACAAAAGAAAACCATTGGTAGAATGGAAGAATTGGTCAGGACAGACAGATTCAGCTCCCTACCCTCTTCTACCCATAATCCCCTCTTTGGGTGATGAGTTTTATCCTTTTGTAAATTTCTCTATGGACTACTTCAAGGTCATAGGCAGTAGGTCTCTCTCTGTGAAGTCAGTTGTGTTGTAGTGACATTTCTAAACTCACTGACTTTCAAAATCACAGGTCTAGTCCTTCCTTATGTGGAAGCTTCACCACAGCCAGGCTGGGGGTCCGTTCCACACATGGAGATGCTAATAAGAGAGGAACTGGAGTAAGTGTGCCGTGCTCTGAGAAACTCACACTCCATTGGCCATAAGGTCAAGTTCAAAGTCAGGAGCAGCATCCGGGAGATGTTTGCCCTTCTCCTAGGAGGCACAGAAAGAAACCTGGGGGTGTGTGGGTAAGCATTTCCCCATGGAAAGATGAGGTAAACGATCACCAAGAGATAATCTACCACCATCTTTCAAGTATCTATCTGGGGACAGACAGACAGACAGACACACACACACACACACACACAGAGAGAGAGAGAGAGAGAGAGAGAGAGAGAGAGAGAGAGAGAGAGAGAGAGAGAGAGAATATCTATGGAAGTCTCGAATTACTTACTCATCAATACCCTTGGTTATTGACTTGGCATAACCCTGAACTCTATCACTTCCTTAGCTAAAGATTTTCCTTGAAGTGAACAAATTGAGAGCCTTCAGTTCTTTCTCATTGATCAATTTTGCCATTTGAGCATTTCATACAGGCATGTTATTTATTCTGATTACTCTCCACACCCTATCCTCTTCTCCCTCATTATCAGCCTGTTTAATGATCCACCTCCCAGTTTCTTTCTGGATTCCTGACCTTTGTTTTTATTTTATGATCCATTTATTTGAACCAGGACCATCTGTTTGACCACTGGATTAGAATTAGAACTATCTGTTGGATCCCCGAATCTATCAGTAGTAGATAGTTCAGCAGTGAGTGGGTAGCACCCCTGGATCCCCCTCAGTGTATCCACTCCTGAGTGTTCACTGGTCCATTCCTGTGCAGGACTAAAGGGTCTACAGTCCAACCCTTTAGAATGAGAGAAAATGACACTGCCCATCCATTCTTTTTACAAGAAGAGAGGTATCCTAGTGTCCTTTAGAGCATGGCCCCCAGAACAAGGAAACGGAAGCCCATCAACAGCTAGAGTGCTGGTTCCTTGCCAGCAGGTCCAGGTGAGAAGAGAGAGGTCCTGGTCCTGCTGGGGTCTCTCTCAGACTGAGTGGGATGGTGAGTGTGACAGCCCAAAAGAAACACACGCAGGCCAGGAGACTGTCAAAGCAGGAACTCAACTTTATGGCATCAGCTTCTCGCTTATATACGTTTGGAACATAGGGAGGGGAATTTTTGGTGGGATGAGATGACATAGGAGGTGGGAAGGGTGACAGAGGGTATGGAGTGACTGACAGAACCAATGGCAAAACTCGAGCCAGGCATGGGTTTGTCCTTAAGGCCCAAACCAGGGCCAAAATGGGGCCCAACACAAGAGCATCAACCATCAAGTTATGTCAGAACAAAGGCCAATTATCTAGAATTTCATGAACAGCAAACTAATTCTAAGCCTCATGGTAAGGCCTTAATCATGTAAAGGGATGGCCTTCCTCATGTGGCACAAAGGCAGCATGTTAAACTGGGACATTGTAATAAAAAACCTAGCTTACCCTTAATTTTCTCCATCATCCACTCAGGCAACATCTACCACAGACGTGGGAGTTACAGGCTCCGTCTCAAACCCATGCATATTTGCTTGACAGAAATGAAGGCAAAGGATCAGAGAGGGAAGAAACACAGCAGCTGCCTCCTCCTTTCAGCGATGATAAAGGAGCTCACCTTCCTCCTCCACCTGTGAGACACCACTCCCATCTCAGTGCTCAAAATGGGCTCACTGAGTCTGGACTGCAAAGAATCTGAGGTTAAGCTCTTTTTTATATTTGAATTATTGTTTGTTTGTTTGTTTTAATAACGAGGAGCTATAAAAATATGCAAAGCTGTGATGATCATATTAAAAGTCCCACTAGTATTTAGGTGATGTCCTTCAAAGACAGCACGTTAGCTAACTGCTGGGGTTAGTGAGATTGAGAAGTTTTTCTAGATCACAATTAGCTGGACTGAACCATTAGGATCTCACAAGTTCAAACATTTATTTTATGTGTATGAGTGTTTCTCCTGAATGAATGTGCATACACCATGTATATACTAAAGGTCTTCAGAGCCCTGAGTAGGTAAGTATCTGACCCCCTGGAACTGGAGTTAATGACAGTTGTGAGCCTTTAGGTAGGTGCTGGCAACCACAGTCAGGTCCTCCCCAAGAGCAGCAAGTGCTCTTAACCGCCAACTCATCTCTGATTTCAGCAGTTCTCTCATAGACTTACTTCCAGATGTTTATATCTACATGCCTGGGGCTTCTGCTATTTGATCCCACTGGGAGTCAGAGAATTTGAGCTAAAATTGTTCCTCTACTATTCCAGAATGTGTGTGTGTGTGTGTGTGTGTGTGTGTGTGTGTGTGTGTGTGTGTGTGTATGTGTGTGTGTGTTATATGCAATGAAGCTCTGAACAAAATCAAGGATGCAGCTAGGAAGGAAGGATGGGAAATGGATTGGGGGTAGGAAAAGAACAGTGTCTGCCACAAA
Organism: Mus pahari; assembly: GCF_900095145.1. NCBI lineage: Eukaryota > Metazoa > Chordata > Mammalia > Rodentia > Muridae > Mus > Mus pahari. Next base: position 109,149,258 of record NC_034599.1, on the reverse strand, counting down.
GAACTGTTGTTTTAATTTAGAGGGAATTTCCCATGATCCTTGAGACTTCAAGATTCAAGCAACCCCCATCCTTTCTTCTACCACACATATTCCTCTTGTTCTTCAGAAATCTCTTAAATACAATATGGCTATGGCATGGTTTATCTCATGTTGTAAGGTTGTAATGGCCCCATTGAGATATGGGCTTTATGGTCTCAAGCAATAACAAATCTATGTGTGAGTTCAATGCCACTGAAAGCACCCCAGAGACCTATGAAAGAACAAAGAGGTTTTGTTGTTATTGTTCTAGTGAGAATAACTCCTTGCCACAGAACCAAAGGCAACAATGTATGGGGGAAATGGAAAACCCAGAGGGTCTCAAAGCATATGGTGTTTGGACAAGGGATTAGAATGGCCTCTTAAGAGCAAGCCAGTTCCCATTTGCAGATCAGTTCCACAGTTCCCTGAACAAAATCCAACAGTGTGCTTAGGGTGGGACCCTGGAACATCCCATCTTATCCATCTCATTGATTAACATGAAATTCTCAGAACCTATAATGAGAAGGAGCAAATGAAGGACATTTAGAGAGTATTAATAAAGCAACGTGTGTGTGTGTGTGTGTGTGTGTGTCTAGAAAGTACAAATGCATCTTAAAAATAGCATCACTTATTAAGTGCATTTGTTCTATCAAAACAAGGGCAAGCATGATAGGGTTGATTGATTGGTGAGTAATAAGGGCAATCTCATTATACTGTAATAAGTTATAGAAGATTGGTTCTCCCTACAATTATTAGCTAATGATGAGTCTAAGGCAAGCAGAGATATTATAATCAACTGCTCAGACCCTGAGATAATGACACCAGCCTGAGCAGCAGCAGATAACATTACCTGCACACATTTGCTGAAAGTCGTTATCCTGCTGCATCATGGAACTGCAGAAGGATGTCTTCCCAGTGATGTAATGGCTGGGAGTGTTGGCTGAACTGGACCGAAAATGACAGTGAGCCCTTCATCCTCTTCCTATTGAGAGTGAGGTTGAGTCAAGTTCTCCTCAGCTTGAAACTATGCTGACCACAGTAGAGAAAAGTCTGTTCTAGAACTCCCAAGGCCAGACCTTTGGATACTTTGCTGGTCCCACCCATGTCTCTTAGCAAAACAGTTTCTGTGTGTGAAGCTTGAGGCATAGAAGCTGTGTGCTGGCTTGTTCAATAGTAGTCAATAGGGGCTGGAGAGATGGCTCAGTGGTTAAGAGCACTGACTGCTCTTCTGAAGTTCAAATCCCAGCAACTACATGGTGGCTCACAACCATCCATAATGAGATCTGGCACCCTCTTCTGGAGTGTCTGAAGACAGCTACAGTNATCCATAATGAGATCTGGCACCCTCTTCTGGAGTGTCTGAAGACAGCTACAGTATATATATATATATATATATATATATATATATATATATATATTAAATCTTTAAAAAAAAAAGTAGTCAATAGACGCTTCACATTTTAGTTTAGTCTTTCCTGAGCCTAGATGCCTGGCCAGATACAAGACATGTGAATAATGCTATCTTGGTCGCCTCAGCCCAGACCAGCCACTGACTAAGTACCACTGAAGGACCCTCTTCAGTGCTGTGTAGCAAACTCATCTACATGCAGTCCGTCCTGTTCTGACCCACACAGTTGTGCAGAGAAGAACCCACAGTGCTCAAAGTCACTCGATCCAGTTCCATTGACAAATCAGTATTGAACCCTGAATGGCTTGTTCTTAGAGCAAACCCCAGGTAGACATGGCTCTATTCAGGGGAACAAACACATTTGTAGCATTTTCTATGAGCTCAGCACCATCTGAACCAGTAGGTGTGCTTCTTAGAATATTCACCAAGCCAGCTCCCGCTGCAGTCATGTCTCTGAGGGGGGCACAGCAGAACTGTGTGACTTGATGTTCACCCAGGTAAGAGGTGACAGGCCTGGGCTCCAGAGCCAGCCATGACTCCACAACCTGTACTCCTAACATTCGCACGAACAATCCCAACAGCTGTTTATATCATCAAATTTCAAAGTCTGGTGTGGTAGGACACATCCATAACCCCAGCACTTGGGTGGTGGGTGCAGAAGGATCAGAGTTCAAGGCCAGGCTTGGCTACATAGTGAGCCTGAACTTAGCCTGGGTTAGATGAGATCCTGTCTCAAAAGTGGGTTCTGTAGTCAGATGACAGTTATGGCTGACATCTGCTCTGTCCCCTTCTTCATCAGGGACAAAGTTCATGAGGTTCTTCGGGGACCAAATGTCCTGCAGGTAACTGAGGAGGAGACTCAGATCCCACCATATAATAGTCTCTTTATAAAGATCCCTAGGAACAGGGGAGAATGGCAAATTCTTTCCTGAGATCTGGATCAGAATCAGGTACAGTAGCTCTGAACTACTCTGCTCTGAGTGTTAGGAGCCTCCGTCTGAGCACAAACACCCCGCCATGCTCCTGGGCATCTCAGCTTGTGCTTCCTACTTTTCTTTATACAAACCCTTTCCTGTTCCAAATTTTGCATTTTTGTTTTATTTTGTTCTAATTATTTCAGTGCAATTTGCCTGTTACTTTGTGAAGTCCTGTAACTTTTTCTAAATACAAATTAGAGGCAAGCAAGGTATATAATAATCTATTAATAAAATGGTGTTTGGGCTTGCTGCCAAGCCTGATGACCTTAGTCTGACCCTTAGAACCCACATGGTAGAAGGAGAGAATGACTTCCCTAGGTGTGACTTCCATCCAGCATGCTTTGTTGTGCTCTTGCAAGTGTGATCTGGTATACACACATGCGTGCATGCACACACACAAACACACACACACACACACACACACACACACACACTAAACAGACAGATAGATAACAGATATTAAAAAGTAAAAAAAATGAAACAATGCCCGAGCTATGAACTTACTTCGGTGCTAGAACTCTTGATAAAGATCCACAAAACAAAGTCCCGTATTCCATGTGCAGCACTGAAATAAATAAAATAAAACACACCTACTGAAAAGAGTCCAGAAGGGTGGTGTGAGCCAGCAAATAATCCTAGCAGTCAAGAAGGAGAGACAGAGGAGCATAAGGCCAAAGCCACCTGAGTTATAGAAAGAGATCCAAAACTATAAAACATAAATAATAATATTAAGGGACGAGGATGTGACTCAGTGGTTGAGCACCTCTATATTATGTGTTAGGTTCTGGGTTTGATTAAAAGAGATTAAAAGACAGTTTTGAGCATTTGCACAAGCTACATAGCTTATCTTTAGGTATTATTGTGTTGAGTATATGTGTATACAAATTGTGAATACATGTGTATGTATTCAAATTGTGTGTATGTGTATGTATATTGTATCAAAATCATACCCACTTAGAAAACAAGTCACATTTCAGAATTATAGAATACTTTAAAACATTCATAGCTGAGTGGTGTTGTACACACACAAATCCCAGCACTGGGGAGGTGGGGACAGTAGGGGACCAGAAGTTCAAGTCATCCTAGGCTACTTAGTCCTATGCCAGCTGAGGCTACATATCACCCTGCCTCAAAAACTAAAAGAAGAATAGGAAAATATTCTATTAAGAAAAGGTGACCACAAAACAGGCCTCAACAGATACAAGAAGATTGAAATAATCCCGTGCATCCTATCAGATCACCACGGACTAAGATTGTTCTTAGTCCAATAGCAACGAAAACAACAGAAAGAGCTGGGCGTGGTGGCACATGCCTTTAATCCCAGCACTCGGGAGGCAGAGGCAGGCGGATTTCTGAGTTCGAGGACAGCCTGGTCTACAGAGTGAATTTCAGGACAGCCAGGGCTATACAGAGAAACCCTGTCTCAAAAAACAAAACAAAAACCAGAAAGCCCACATACACAGGGAAGCTGAACAACCCCCTACTCAATGATAATTTGGTCAAGGAAGAAAGAAAGAAACTAAGAACTTTTTAGAATTTAATGGAAATGAAGGCACAACATACCCAAACTTATGAGATACAATGAAAGCAGTGCTAAGAGGAAAACTCAGCTCTGAGTGCCTCCAAAAAGAAACTGGAGAGAGCATACACTAGCAGCTTGACAGCACACCTGAAAGCTCTAAATCAAAAGAAGTAAATACACCCAAGAGGAGTAGAGGGCAGGAAATAATCAAACTCAGGACTGAAATCAACCAAGTAGAAACAAAAGAACTATTCAAAGAATCAACCAAACCAGGAGCTGGTTCTTTGAGGAAGTCAACAAAATAGATGAACCCTTAGCCAGACGAACCAGAGGTCACAGAGACAGACTAACCAGAGGACACAGAGACAGTATCCAAATTATCAAAATCAGAAATGAAAAGGGAGATATAACAACAGAATATGAGGAAATCCAAAACATCATCAGATCCTGCTACAAAAGCCTATATTCAACAAAACTGGAAAATCTGAATGAAATGGACAATTTTCTAGACAGATACCACATTCCTAAGTTAAATCAGGATTAGATAAGCCATCTAAACACTCCCATAACCCCTAAAAAAATAGAAGCAGTCATTAAAAGTCTCCCAACCAAAAAAGCCCAGGACCAGATGGATTTAGAGCAGAATTCTATCAGACCTTCAAAGAAGACCTAATACCAATACTCTTCAAACTATTCCACAAACTAGAAACAGAAGGAGCACTACCCAATTCATTCTATGAAGCCACAGTTACGCTGAGTACTCTCCCTGGAGATGGAACAGTTTCTGTCTCATCAGGAACCTGTCACAATTTCCTTTCATAGAGGATTTCATAAGAGCTTTTTTCTACTTCTATCATGTTTAATGCTCCAAATATATTTTAAAAACTGGTTGAGTGCATATTACTTTTAGGTTCAGAAGGCATCACATATATTTAAGAGGCATTTAACTATTATAAATTATTTTGATGACTTAAAAAATGTCAATACTGAGTTGTATATTTTAAGATAAATTGTATTAGTTTAATAAAAAAGAAAGAAGGAAAAGGAGACCAGACAACGGAAACAAATGTTCTTCAAAACAGCATCAGTTAGTGTTCTCTTAGGTGAGCAAGTGGAATGCAGATCCTACTGAAACCATGATCCTCCCCCAGCTCCACCATGCTGTGGCTGGGGCGGTGCTCGGCACACTCCTGTTCTTTGCCTGGGTGGACACTAAGATGAACTGTCACTCCCTTATGAGCTGCTGTCAGCTGAAGAAAGGAGGGGCAAGTGGCTCACAGGACAAAAGCTCACTTCTGTCACAGAGGAAAACCCCTTCCCACACAGACTCTGGAAGGTTTCTTACAGAACAGATCCCTGAGTGCTGCGATCTATGGCTAGGTCAACATAACCTATTCTGCCCTAAAAGTATATCAGGGTCAATAGTTAGGGATAAGAGCAAAGATCAAGATAGAAGGACCAGGAGCCAGGAGATGTTCAGTGGTTAAAGGAACATTACCTCACACCTGATGGCTAGAGTCTGATTCTTGGTCCCCATGTGGTGGAAATGGCTATCAAGTTGTCCTCTTACCTCCACACCCACACACCAGGGTAGGTGTGCCACCCCGTACCCACCATAAATAAAACTAATTCAATAAAAGTTAAATAATTTGGGCTGGAGAGATGGCTCAGTGGGTAAGAGCACCCGACTGCTCTTCCGAAGGCCCGGAGTTCAAATCCCAGCAACCACATGGTGGCTCACAACCATCCAGAACAAGATCTGATGCCCTCTTCTGGAGTGTCTGAAGACAGCTACAGTGTACTTACATATGATAAATAAATAAATCTTAAAAAAAAAAAAAGTTAAATAATTTATTTTCATTATGTATGTGTATGTGAGTGCGGTACCTCCAGAGGAGGCCCTGGAAGCCCGGGAGGCAAAGTTACAGGAAATCAGGAGCTTCTGTGTGGGTGCTGGGAACCAAACTCACCTCCCCTGGATATTCCGGAAGTGCTCTTCGCTGCTGAGTCATCTCTCCAGCCCCTAAAAAAGACTATTTTGAAGCTACAAGGATGATGATTTCTTCGTTCTCCCAAACTATGCTTTTCTCCATCCCTTAAGCCCTAGTGCTTCACGGTCATGGCCAAAAGTTTCATTCCATCTCTGAAGCTGGATTCCTGGTTTCTCTTGGCTCGTGTCTACGTGTGGAAGTAAAAGTCCAGATAGGCATTGAAAGTGTTTATGTATAAATTACCTCATGGCCCCTGCCAGGAGGCTTCCCGTCCTTCCGTCAGTGAGGAAATAGTTTATAAGTGTTCTGACTGCCTGGTGCGGGCTCCCATCCAGTGAGGAGTTAAATAAAAGCAGGCAAACAAAGAAGGCCAGGGCTTTGCAAACAGTTGGGATTCAGGTATTCCTTGGCTAGCCTGTGACACTGTAAGGCCGACTGTCTTCCAAGTATGAGGACTTTTAGCGTGTGACTACAGAGCATCTGGGGACATTCTTCTATAGTAATCATCTCCCTCTCAGGTAATGAGATTGTTTCTAGAAATTAAACCAGGAAGTTCTTACAAAAATGATAGCTCCTTTTCATTTATCACAGTAATAAGAAAAAAAAACCTGCAGATTAATTAAACACGTGTGCATTTGTTTCTGGGCGGTATTGATTTCAGCTCAGAATTCAAACCTATCTTCTCCCAGGAAAAAGCCTGCTCGTGAGCTGGTTTGAAACCCTCTTCTGAAAGGGTTTAATTCATTATGTTATGTAGTCCCCGCTCATCCCCAGTTTTAATTGTTCTTAACAAACAAAGCAAATGTGTCTGGTCACGCTTGGCAGACTAGAACTAGAGAACTCTCAGCCGTGGACTCCCAGCGTGTTCTTGCAATTTCTCCTGAGACTTCACTATTCGTGACGAAGTCCCCTCTGTTATGATGTGATCATAGACCCAAAGCATAAGACCCTGGGGTTCCTTCATGAGGGGGAATTCCCTAGTTTCTACCACAGTAATCAGAGGGATGTTGTATTAAAATTTTTATTACATCTATTTATGTGTATGAGCACACGTGTGCTCATGGCATGCACGAAGAAGTCAGAGAACAGCTTGCTAGAGTTGCTCTCTCTCCACCCTGAGGGTCCAGCATGCAATTCAGGTGGCCGGGCTTGACAGCAGCAAGCCCCTTTACAGGGGCCCATCTCACTGGCCCATGAGGAACAGTTTGAATGACCAAAGAAAAATAAGACTTCCCTCTGGCTCTCAAGCTTCAACTCTGGGTCAACTCTGGGTCCCCAATTCCTCCATCTTCTTAATGGAATTACTTTTCATTTCTTACTAATATTTAAAATCTCTTTGCAGAGTCCCCAGCAGATATGATTTTGAGTGTCTCAGAGGAATACTAAGACAATCAATGAAGGAAGAACTATAGTGGGCTCAGAGGTAATTGCCATCCAGGTAAAAACAAAATATTACCAACTAATCAAGCTAATTAAACTGGAAGTCTTAGCACCAAGTCACCCCCAAAATGCCAATGCCCGTGGCTGTCTGTGCCTTGATTCCTGCCAAGGCCCGTGGCTCTCTGTGCCTTGATTCCTCTATGAACATAAAAATGAATCTCCTATTACCTTGCCAGTATTCTGTATTATTTTTGTCACACTGCTTCTGTCCAATTTGGGAATTTCCATTTGTTTCATTTCCACATCTAATTCCTGTTTATGTCTTAACAGAATATATATATATATATATATATATATATATATATATATATATATATATATATCAAGCTAATCCTAAGTGGGCTGCAAAGTCATGCCGGGGAGTGGAGACAGTTGATAAAGATAATCCCCCTTTTCTCCCAGCCTGCTGCATGAAGGCTGAGTGGATTAAGCAGATTTGAACCAAACCAACAATGGTTTAGGAAAAGCCAAGCCTGTCCCCAGGGAAGAAAACACTTATGGATCCTCTGCCTGAGGTATGGAGTCTCTCTCTCTCTCTCTCTCTCTCTCTCTCTCTCTC